>NC_030420.2:4414817-4439817 GCF_001660625.3 Ictalurus punctatus | reverse complement strand
TTATTGCACCATTTTGAGTAAACTTTAGAGACTGTTGTGTGTGAAAGTCCCAGGAGATCAGCAGTTATAGAAATACTCAGACCAGCCTGTCTGGCACCAGCAATCACGCCACGGTCAGAATCACCTGAGATCACGTTTTTTCCTCATTCCGATGGTTGATGTATCTTTCCCTCTCTCTCTCTTTCCCTCTCTCTCTTTCTCTCTCTCACTCTCTCTCTCTTTCTGTCTCTCTCACTCTCTCTCTCTCTCTCTCACTCTCTCTCACTCTCTCACTCTCTCTTTCCCTCTCTCTCTTTCTCTCTCTCACTCTCTCTCTCTTTCTGTCTCTCTCACTCTCTCTCTCTCTCTCTCACTCTCTCTCACTCTCTCACTCTCTCTTTCACTCTCTCTCTCACTCTCTCTCTCACTCTCTCACTCTCTCTTTCACTCTCTCACTCTCTCTTTCACTCTCTCTCTCTCACTCTCTCTCTCACTCTCTTTCACTCCCTCACTCTCTCTCTCACTCTCTCTCTTTCACTCTCTCACTCTCTCTCTCACTCTCTCTCTCTCTCTTTCTGTCTCTCTCTCTCACACTCCCTCTCTTTCTCTTTCACTCTCTCTCTTTCTCTCTCTCTCTCTCTCTCCCTCTCTCTCTCACTCTCTCTCTCACTCTCACGCTCTCTCTCTCCCTCTCTCTCTCTTTCTCTCTCTCTCACGCTCTATCTCTTTTCCACTATATCTCTTTCTGCCGCTATGTGTATGTATGTGTGTGTGTGTGTGTGTGTGTGTGTGTGTTATTAACTAACGCGTAACAATACACAGAACTTCAGCAGTGTTGTGTATGACTCTTGGGTGTGACTCTGGAGTGCACTAAGCTGCCTTGTAGCAGTTTGCCTTAGAGACGAGAGTAAGCTGCAGGACACTCGGTCACACACAGAGGAAGTATTGTGTCTGCTATCCCTGCAGCTGTGTGTGTGTGTGTGTGTGTGTGTGTGTGTGTGTGTGTGTGTGCTTGTCTTAAGTATCTTTAAGTACACTGTACACTGTGCCTATAGGGAGACACAGCTCTGCCTTTATCACTCGTCCTTTGGCTGCTTATTGGATTATGGTTTTATTTTTTTGAGCAGGCTGCATTTTTTCACGCTCCGTGTGTGTGTCTGTGTGTGTGTGTGTGTGTGTGTGTTTGTACGCACACAGCTGAAAAAGCTGTTAAGCTCTGTAAGTGACTCCTGGCCTCATCTTTAGGGTCAGTGACATGGTGAAAAGCTGTAGGAGTTTGTTATGCCAAGCCCTTACTGAGTTCTGGATACTGTTGTTTATTTGGGAAAAAAAAATCAAGGTGCTGTTTACACTGATTGCAGCCTTTCAGTCTATTGAATACTGTGTGTATGTGTGTGCGTGGGTGGCTAAACGTGTGTGTGTATGTGTGTATGTGTGTGTGTGTGCACTCGACTATATTGTGTGTGTGTGTGTGTGTGTTTATGTGTCACTCAGGACATAGTTGTCTTTGTATTTAAAGAATGTGAAGTTTTCGCTTCATTTGTTAGGTGTTATTAGGGCCCCAGTGCTTGTTCACATGGTATAATTTCCCTCAGCGCAGCTCGTTTCCCCCTGTGCGACAGACGCTTTCCATCAGCGAGGCTGCACTCACGCCCATCTTTACTCTCCGAGGGCTTTTGCAAAAATGCAGAGAGAAACTTCTACCAACCCCAAAAAAAAAAAAAAAAAAAAAGGCATCTCCAAACTGCTTCCTAGTCGAACACAGAGCGATGCAGAGAGACTCCGTCATGCCTTTGTTTCAGAAGGATCGCACCGCTGTGACGCTCTTCTCGCTGGAGTTTCCGACGGCCGTATCTACGGATGCAGAATTGTGGATAATCACGCAAATATGAACGTATGGAAACCTCACACAGATATTACCTTCTCTGCATTAGTTTCCTGCTGTTTAAAGAACCGACAGTTAATGGAATCGCAGGGTTTTTTATCGTGCGTGAATCGAAGAGGGCTTTGACTGAATGCGCGTCGTGATGACGCACGAATTTAAGGAAAATCTGCAGGAATTTTGAAAAAAAAAAAAAAGGTGCAAGCTCCTCCGAATATTGCGGAGTCCTCCTCGATTTTGCGTTCGTTTCTACGATCGAGAAAATCGCGAAATCCTGCAGGGACCGTTTAAGGAAACGCACTAGACTAACAGTGAATCTCGTACTCCGAGCGATAAAACAATCAAATCTATTTTGGGTTGCAAAAAAATAATAAAAAAAACTTTTTTTGTTGTTTTTGTTTTTTTTTCTTTCTTCTAGATCAAAGCTGCTAAAATGAGCCACAAGGCACAACCTGAGCCAGGGGACAGAGCTGAAAAAGTGTCGTGTTCTGGAGATTCGGACTAACGAACGAAAAAGAGAGCCGGTGAATGCGACACACAAAATCGTAATTTCTCGAATTATCTGGCAACATAAAGCCCTAGCAAATCAGGCAAGACTTTTACACATGCTAGGTGTGAATGTGCCCTGCGATGGATTGGCACCCCATCCAGGGTGTACCCCGCCTCGTCCCCGATGCTCCCTGGGATAGGCTCCAGCTTCCCCCGTGACCCTGAAAACGAGTAAGCGGTATAGAACATGGATGGCTGGATGGACACATGCTAGGCAAAGGTTTGTTAACTTGACATATTTCTGACCAATCAATGAAAGAGATTTGCACATTCATTTTCACCCTACACACCCCTCAGCCAATGGTTTAGGGTTTTTTGTTTTTTAATTATGCGCAGTGAGAAACAAAAATGAACCAAATTTCGTGACGGAAGCTTCAATTTCGCTCTGATTTAACATCACATCAATACTCTGAGACTGGACTGACACGCACACACACACTCTGAACTGAACACCATCCCACTCCCATTGCAAAATCTGCACATTCCTGCATTGACTCTGTTGCATATTTGCTGCTACTGTATTCATAAAAATATATTGAACTTCTGGTCACTGTTAAACACTTTACCTGTGTGCTACTGCAATGACTTCTATGTCCATATTTGTATAAACGAATCTAATCTGAATACTCAGTCATAACATAACTTTCACATTTATACCATTTTTAAACGATGTTGTTACTCTCGGGCTCATATCTTCTGCACGACCTGTTATATCAGACACGTCCACATTAAAACTGCGTACCGCTCGGCGCTACACCGTCACCCGCTGTACCTACTGTCCTGTTTTAGTAGTACCGTAGTCTCTCGTGTTGTTAGCACACGTCTTCACGTGCACTTCATGTAAAAACGTGTAGATCTTATTTAACTCCGTGTCGTCTCGCGTGGTTAGCGTGTTGTTTTATGTAGCACCGTGGTCCTGGAGGAACGCTGTTCCGTTTCACCGTGTACCGTACCGACCGTGCGTGGTCGAAATGACAATAAAGTGAACTTGACGTGTAGAAAACTAGCTGATTTAAATACAGCATTTAAAAAAAAAAAAAAATTAGTCTGACCGCTCAAAACAAAGATGAGGTGAATACATTTCTGGTATTTTCGCTATTAAACCATTTCCTATCGGAGTACTGCACTGGGAACGAGTGCTAGTAATAGCAATGGAGATAGACCGTGCACAGTAAAATCCCCGAGCGTGGAGCGAACACACAGCGCGTTGAGTTATCGCCACGTGGAAAAAAAAAAACGCTGCAGTTTTAATGGATAAATCCGACGTACACAAACAAACGCCAACATTCTATTCCGGCTGTTAATTCAGCGCTGGAGTGTTTACTGTATGGGAGCGACATTAATCACCTGCTTGTTTGAATGCAGGGTTAAAAGGTTAAAAAACTAGCGTAACGTAAACCACCTCGTTCATCCCGCCTGGACAGTTATTGCTTATAGGGCTGTTGAGGTACATTTAAAAAAATCAAAATTAATCAAATGCATTTTTATAATCATGATAAATTGCAAATTATCCAGTCATCTTTTTTTTTTTTTTTTTTTTTTTAACTGTTTGTTTCACCCGTGCATGTAGTGCACCCCTCCCCCACCCCCCTCCCCCCTCCCTCCTGTCGGCGCCTCACACTCTGCCGAAGGAACATCTGTGTGCATATGGGCTGCAGGTAGCGGAGTGCGCTTCAGCCACGCTAATGATGAGCGCTGCTGCCCTCTTGCTTCCTCTCTCTGTCGCGTTTGCTGCTCGCTTTTCCACTAACGCGCTAACGCCCAGACCGACAGATTTACCAACATATGCATAGCCATTGTTGTTGTTTTTGCGTTCAGAAAACAATCCAGCGGAGTAGTTCATTTGCTGCCGAGTGCCACTAACCTCGAGAGCCACCTGTATCGCAGAAAGAGAAGGTGGGCGCCGTACACGTCTGTTTCTCATCCTCCCTTGCGTCGCTGGGGTTTTTTTTTTTTTTTTTTTCCTTAATCCATTGCTGTTTTAATTCCATATTTAGTAGACCTGGAAACGTGTGAACTCGCAGAGGTTGTATACAACTTTGCAAACTGTCAGTGCCAATCACTCGCCGCATACTTAACTGCAGCTTAATTGGGGTTTTTTTTTTTTCTTTCTAGACTGGGTCTTTGTCAGTTTTATAGTTTTAATAACATCTTACGGAGATGAGCAGCAAACTGAAAAAGCAAGCTAAGAGAATGATTCAACTTTTTTAGCGTTTACATCACGCTAGACTAAAATCCATGCATGAATGGAAAGTTCTCGGAAATGAAAAATTCCCATTCGCAGGAAGAAGAAGAAGAAAAAAAAAAAAAGACAACTAAAGGACACTCCTTTGTTTGTGAATGAATTTAACGTGAAGTGGAACATTTTTGTAGCATTGTGCAAGCTAAATGCTAAATGAGGAGGGGGACTACTTGAGCTCAAGCACGCACACACCCACACACTCAGTCTCACTCCATGCAGTTTGTATTATGGTTCTTCCCTGATGGCAGGTCCAGCACATCTGACAATGGGCCTTTAACATGGAAGGCCATCTGGAGGTGTTGTACAGTCTGAGGGGGGTTTCTCTGTCTCACTCAGCTGTAGTCCGAGGTGCTGCTGTGCACAGGTCATTGACCTGCCACTCCTTCTATATGCACACCCATTTACACACACATGAGGCCAATGATGAGGACAATGTGAGAAATTATTTCGGCTGAACTCGAGCGCAACGCAAGTGTATGCTCCACTCTTCACATGTATCTGCTACACTCTCAGAAAGAAAAAAAAAAAAGGGTACGTTGTCATCGGGGTGGTGCAATCAAGGGTACAACTCTTGGACCCTTTAGTGTGTATCTTCTACTTTAAAGCTAATTAAAGGAGCAAGACTGGTCCTTCAGTTCTAGTTATCTACCTTATATATCATTTTGAAGGTAGACTACGTTCACATGACCATGTACTGTAATAGATACTAAATATACAAAGGATGTAGCCTTGACGGTACCACAACAGTGACAAGGAAAGGTACTGTTTAGTACCCTTTTCCCATATAAGTTTGCATGTGCACGCTTGTGTATTGCGCACACTCGAAGTATGTAAGATGTGTGGGGGGAATTGTTTTCTTGTGTGTATTTGTGTACCGTGCGGTTGTGTAGTGCTTGTAAGGAGGCTGGGATCTTGTGATTGCTACCACATGTTGCTTGTCACCGTGATTCTCCCTTTGCAATGTGGGCTGTTTTGGTTACTGTGATCTCTCTCTCATTCTCTCTTTCTATCTCTCTCTCTCTTTTTCTATCTCTCTCTGTGTCTTATATAATAATAATCCTCCTTTGCATCTTCCATCCACGCATACCGTCCTCTCCCCTCGCATAGCCTGCCAGACTCGTACCATCGCTATAACAACTGCTTTCCTCATGGCGAACGAAGCTTCTGTTGCCACAGCAAGGTAAGGGGAGAAGCTTCCTGCTGGTGTAGCCTGGCTTCACCCCACTCACTCATACACACTTCAGAGAGAGCGTAGGCTTCACGTCACCTGAATCTTGGAAGTGAAAATCCGCAGAGTGGGCCGACCCGAGCGAGGCATTTTCACCTCATACCCCACCTTTTTCGGGATTTACTATTACATCTGTACAGTAGGTGGTGGTATAAACCTAAAACGTGAACCAGCATTCCATCAACTAAGAGGAGTAGCAAAGAGCATCACTATACACCCGTTACAAGTTTAATGTCCCGAGCTATGGTTATTCACACCGCATGTGCTAAAATTAGTCCCACTTCCTGTTCTAGGACCCGATGGTTCTTACTCAGAAGCAGCTGGATCTCCAAGTAGCAGAACAGAAATGGATTCAAGAGAGTCATGTGTTCAAATCCCAACCCCAACGATGGGGCAGCCATTCGGTGGGACGGAGAAACCGAGGGTGTGCTCGCCTTCCCCTATTTGATATGGAAGCACTAGCTTGTGGGTGGGAAGTGAAAGTTGAGTTAGAAAAAGTCAAATCCCAATTGTGGACAACAGAAATGGACATTTAGTGAAAGATATTTGTGGAAATGCAGCTGAGAAGGTTATGTATTGCTAATGCTTTCCACTGTTTACTTTCGGTATTTAGCTATAACTGTTCCTCGATAACTGCCACTCGTCAGTGAGTTCTTAAACGGCCGATCAGCGCCGCACAGACCAGTGAGATTTTATTTACCACTTCAGGTGACTTCTTACTTGCCTGACTTTCTAGGGCTTTTTCACGCGTGACCTTTCTATCATTAGCCCAATTTGTTAACCACTGCGCCACCATTTCAGCCATTTCTGGGCTTGTTTCCCGGAGGGGCTCGTAATTCACATGGTCGAGTTTCCTTCTGGACCGTGGAGCAATCGCGCAAATCCATACGCCACTTTTGTGCACCTTAGGTTTGCAAAAACGGTAGGCACTAGGTTCATCCATTTGCTGCTTCTTATTATTTTGCTCCGGTACCGACGATGAAGCCGCAAAGAACAGTGCTTTTTGGATGCATCACATGCCATTGTGCGGGAATACCTGCAAATGAGGTTTTCAGCCATGCGAGCATCCATGCCAACACTGGTCCTGTCCCATGACAGTCCGGTTGTATATATCAGTAAGGTGTTCCATCTCCTCTACTGACCATAACAACTCTTTTCTGATGTCACGAAACATGAAACATAAAGGAGATAGCTTTGACGGTTTTGGTGGAAGAGAGCCCCGTTCTGATAAGGTCCAGGGATCAGCTCGCTATAATGATAATGAGTCTTTATTGATCACGTATACATATGCACAGTGAAATTCTTTTCTTCGCGTACTCCAACATGTTAGGAAGTTGGGGTCAGAGCGCAGGGTCAGCTATGATACAATACAGCGCCCCCTGGAGCAGAGAGGGTTAAGGGCCTTGCTCAAGGGCCCAACAGTGGCAGCTTGAACCCCTGACCTTCCGACCAGTAACCCAGAGCCTTAACCGCCAAGCCCCCGCTAACCCCTATCAGGCATGAAAATAGCTTTCAGACCTCACGAAACGTACCAAACTCTCGGGGAAAACGACCTCCATCCGGAAAAAAGTGTGAAAACAACCTTAAAGGCATCTAAGAGAGAATAACAGCCTGCCATATGTCTAGTTAAATCCCCATGGGTTTGGCTGTCAGCTTCATTCATTTATCTGTGTAATTGATCAGTTAAAAGAGCTGCTCTGTCTGCCTGGACTCGAAGCAGCTCTATTAGTGCCATAACAGTTTTGAGAGGATTGACCAGCCCTCCAACCGTTGTCTCACAGGCATCAGTCTTACAACTGTTATTTTTCTCTATAAATGCATGTCTGCCTGTAAAAGTTAGGGAGAATTGCTTCGAGATCAAGGCTTAAGAGGTTGTACGAGCTTGTCTTTTAGAGCTCATTTCATATCGTTGTTGTGAGTTAACCTCTAAAGTCATCCATAACAAGATAATTAGATAACGACTAGTCTTATAATTCCTAATTCCTATGATCTCGACGGTAGCGTAAGTAGCCTCTATGGCATCTTTCATTATCCTGAGTACAGGGAATAATAAAAAGCCTCCCTGCTAACTCGGTAAAGCTAACTGGAGCAGATCCATGTTTGCTCCACAACCTCATACATTAACACTCCTCTGTAAGATGCGCTCTCCTCCTGTGCCCCCACAATGCATTGTGCTTGAAATCCTGATTTCTGAGCCACAGACAATGTAACCCCTTCTCAGGCTCTCCTTTTTGTCTCTTTTTGTTTTTTTTTTTTATCTCTCTTTCTCTACCACTTTCTAAAGCTGGATGATCTGCGGATGTAGGAAAAGATGAAGGGAGAATGCTGGGATAAAGTGAAAGGGCATCTTGAGAAATGGGCATTGATAAAGGGATGGTTGAGAGCGTGGGAAAATGAGGAGTGTAACTTCAGGAAGAAGTGCGGCAAAAAGAATAATAAAAGAAGAAAGCAGAGAAAGCAAAAGAGAGCAGGAGAGAGGGAGCAAAGCTGAGAGATTCTCAGTAGGAGCCCGGTGTGGGTTGATTGCTGCCTACCTGCTCTTGCATAAGCTGGTCATTCCTGGCACGATTAAACAGACTGCTGACTTCGGAGGAGGGAGGGATGCAACGAACGTGGAGGAGAGAACGAGAGAGAGAGAGGTGCGAGGGCCGTCGAGGAATACCATCCACTGAGGGGGCGCTGAGAAATTCTAGTCAAACTGATGAATGGAGGGGGAGGGCTGGGATAACGGATTCATGTATGGCAGCTGTCGATTAACAGCCAGGTACATCTGAACCAGGTCCTGCTAAACCAGTTCGTGTTTTGTTCATTCTTTTTACTTTCCTGTCAGTTTTGTAGTGCTATGTGGGTCTCGCGTCACATGGCCTCGTGAGTCAGAACTCACGGCAGGTCGGCCTGCTTGCACCCTAGAAATCAGCCACTATGAGCACACGGACATGCACACACAGCCTGTCTGTTCGAAGCTTAGTCAGTGCCTCAGTCTTCTCACCAACCGGCTACAGACCTGTTTCACATGCGCGTCGTCTGGATCGAAGCTTGACTCAGATGAGCACAGATGCCACATTAATGCTGCCGCTTAAAAACGAGGCTTTTAACCCAAATATGACGAGCCCAGCTAACATATTTAGTGTGTAGGGCTAATGGTTTGGTGGTTAATTGGAAACAAAAACAAATAAAACAGGGAATCATTCTCGACTGGCAGCTCTAGCTACTCTTGCTGGGATCCTCTGAATCTTTCAACTTTGTGACGTCCGTAAAGGTCAAGTGTCTCGAAAGTATCGTGATTGAAGCCGAACTTTCATGTTATTGTGAACCCAACTGATATTCTCAACCTCGGATACTCTGTCCTCGGACCGTCCGGTGTGCGTCGTACGCATAACTAGCCAAAAACCGCCCGAATCTCATCAAAAAGTGCATCTCATCTCATTATTTGCACACTGTGTACACACTTCCATGCACTGATTTCTGGCAGCCTGACAGACAAACAAACTTTTGAACACTCTGCCAACAATGAGCAGCAACAACTTTTTTGGAGTAGCATATAGTCACTGGATTGGAAAAAAGTTTGTGAGGTTCACAGCGTTCCAGCCTCAGCCCTAGACAATCTAACTTGCGGTTCTGGCTTGTAAGATTACAGTAAATTATGCTGTTTTCCGGCTGTGGAACACTCTTTTTTTTTTTTTTTTTGACAATTGCTTCCTCCTACATGTCACGCTAAAAACAAAAACAAAACAAAACAAAAACAACAGTGGCCCGCAGTTAGTTCAGTTGGCAATGCCAGTCAAATGATCCCCTTCCGGTGAAAGTAGGCAATTCTTCGCCATGTTGATTGATAACATATAACAGTCTGATTTGCCCCAAAACGCATTGAATTGTTGCCATGTTTTTTCAGATCACCTCTATACTGCTTTTCTGCCAGTGGCAAACCTCTGAGAATGAAATGTTGTTCCTAGCACCTGGTAAGTGTTTTAGAAGTACTTATGATACCTGCGGTATTCTTAGAAAGGTGTCTTGAGATAGTAGTTTATCTCAGTAGCCTATCATTATGTCCAATTCCATTAAATAAGCTAGCTTTAACAACCAAATATTACAGGAGAAAAATCTTCTGTGACATATTCAAAAGTATACGTCAAAGTTAACTTGCAAAACGGACCTGGACTGGTATGTGCAGTACCGTGAAAAGGTGTTTCTTCTGTTTTTGCGTGTATCTCATACTAAATTGTTTCAGAAATTAAATCTCAGATAAAACAAAGGCAACTTGAGTGAACAGAAAATACGGTTTTAAAGGACAATGTTATTTATTGAAGCAAAAGAGTTATTCAGTACCAACTGAGCATGTGCGAAAATGTATTCGCCCGTTTCTGTCATTGCCAGGATCAACTCTTTCGGCAGTTTGTGCTAGAGTAGGTCTTCTGTGGGATTGGACCAGACGGGCTAGCCTTCGCCCCACACAGGCATTCGTGAGCCTTGGGCGCCCATGACACTGTCGCCGGTTGTCCTTCCTTGGACCACTTTTGGTAGGCACTAACCACTGCATACCAGGAACACTCCACAAGACCTTCCATTTTGGAGATGCTCTGACCTGGGTGTTTAGCCTTCACAGTTTGGCCCTCGTTAGTCCTTACGCTCAAACATTTTTTCTGCTTCAATCACATGATCTTTAAGAACTGACTGTTTACTTGCTGCCTAATACTGTCCCCTCCGAACCTATTGGAACAGCAAGGCCAACTCAGTTGTTTTTGCTGTAGACTGAAGACATTTGGGTTTGAGATCAAAAAATGAATATTATTTCCTGGTATTTATATGTAGATGTGTTAAATGACATAGAACATAGCACATTTTGTACCGGGACCACCCAATTTGTAGGCAAGCAAAAATATTGGAACAGGTGACCGACAGGTGTTTCTTGTTACCCAGGTGTGTCCTGTTAGATTTATTGTTTAAAGAGTAAATAGCTCTGAACATCTACTCTTGGTTTTAGACTTCAGGTTCACCTGTGAAGACTGTATCTGTTGTTAAAAGGATAAACCAACATGAAGATCGGAGAGCTGTATATGGGAGAAAACAAACCGTTTTGAAGCTGAGAAAGGAAGGAAAATCAATCAGAGGCATAGCAGAAACATTGGGCATAGCCAATAGAACAATTTGGAATGTACTGAAAAAGAATGAAAGCACTGTTGTACTGAGCAACAGACATAGAAAGGTCGGCCAAGGAAAACAACAACAGCTTATGACAGCAACATTGTGAGAGCTGTGAAGAAAACCCCAAAAATCAAAGGCAGTTATATCACCAACAACCATCTCAGGGCAGGGGTGAAGGTCTCACAATCCACTGTTTGAATAAGACTTCGAGAGCAAAAATGTAGAGGCCATACCACAAGATGCAAAAAAAACAACAACAACAAAGAAAAACAGTAGGAAGCAGTAAGAATCTGAAAGCCAGATTGGAATTCATAAAGAAATACAGAGACGAGCCACAAAAGTTCTGGAACCAAGATTAAAGTGATGAAAGTCACACAAAGTGTGGAGGAAGATACGATCTTCTCATGATCCAAAACAAACAAGCTCATCTGTGGAACATGGTGGAGGTAGTGTCATGGCTTGGGCTTGCATGGCTGCTTCTGGAACAGGCTCACTGATCTTTATCGCTGATGTAAGCCATGATGGGAACAGCAGAGGAAATTTAGAAGTTTACAGGAACATTATGTCTGCCACTTTACAGAGAAATGCATCCGAATGAAACGGGAGGAACTTCATCATGCAGCAAGACAATGATCCAAAACACCACGCAACAAAGGACTTCATCAGGGAGGAAAAGTGCAAGGTTTTTAAACTGGCCACCAGCCTTTACCCCAATTGAGCAGCATTTCACCTCCTGAAGAGGAGACTGATGGGAGTCTGATCCATCTTTTGATCTCAAACCCAAATGACTTTGGTGTGTAGTACAAACAAATGCATTTGCCTTTCGGAGACGACTGTGTACCCCCCCCCCCCCCCCCCCCCCCCCTTGACAGGTGCCACTGTAACAAGAAAATCGATGTTCTTCCATTCACCTGTCAGTAATTGTAATATTATGGCTGATTGGTGTATGTTAGAGACATAAGACGCTGGTGTGATTGTGTTTTGAATATAGCCGACTTCACTTGCACCTTTATTGGGTCTTACAACGGAAAAGGGTGTGGTTAACTGGCGTTCCAGCTGTCATACTTTCTTTAAGATTTACTCCTAGGATTAACTCCTACTTCTCACTAAGACTTTCGCCGAGAGAATTTATTAGACATTTTTACTCCCAGCTTTTTTTACTCAGGGTTTTTTTTTTTTTTTTTTTTTTCTTTTTTTTCGCATTCCTCTGTAGCTTTACACATACTGGCCTTGAGTTTGAGTTAGAGGCAGAGGTTGCTGATCAAATAACTAAGTGGAATGGCTAGTTAGCAGCCTTATGCTGATGAGAAAACTACTTGGTGGATGATAAAGCAAAAGAGTAACCCATTTAAGTCTGTTTGATTGCGGTTAAAAATATTCAGCACAACCCCTGCAATGTGATCTTTGCTATCACCACCGGAGCGCAGAGATTACTTTCTTATTCTCACAGCTCGAGTTTATTTCTGTCTCCTCTCTCTCTCTCTCACTCTCTCTCTCTCTCTCTCTTCCTCTCGTTTCTCTTTTTCACCCTGGCGCTGCTGTACTAGAATTCCAGTGCGCCGTATAGATTTCTCACAGCTGATGAAATTAAAAAGACAGCACATTGTGTGTGGGGTTGCCTACGGCGACGAGTTTTGCCTGCGAGTTCACGATACGGGGTTCAGAGGGGAGCTCCTTTGGGGGGGATTAAATCACTTCCCTGTCTCTAACATTGCATGCAAACACACACACGCACACACACACACACACACACACACACACACACACACACACACGCACCTGCTCTTTCTTTCTTTCTTTCTCTCTTGTTGCTACCCGTTTTGAAAAGACATTTGTTAAAAAAAAAACACACACACAGCTTGAAAGCTTGAGACACAGGCGAGAATAAGCGCACAGGTAAGAATAAGACACAGAGTCGAACACGAAAAGGTGTGGCGAGGGCTGCGTGAAGTAGAGACGCACCTCTGAGGAAACTGGAAGAAAAAAAAGAAAAAAAAAGCACACACAATCCAGCAGCTTTAAATGGAAACGGAGTTGTCATGGTGAAATTGTTACCACGGCGATAACGCTGATGACCATTACAAGCATCAACATTTAAAGGTACGAAGATCATTTGGGAGGAAAAGTACAATAGAAGAGTACTGGATTGCCAGGGGGCCGTGGAATAGCAGGCAGGTGTGTCCGCTAAATACTACTTATCCTCATGTAAATTCCTGGGAATGCTTAAAATATATATATATATATTTATTTTTTTTTTAAGCTACTTTTTCAACGTTAAGTTAGAGTAAGAACCTTGCAACATGTCTGTTGGTACAGTAAAACAGTTTGGAATGGATTTCCTCACTGAGGTCTTGTAGGGGTCTGTTTAGTGTGATTGTGTGAAAAAACAAGACATACAGTAAGCCCTTTTGTATTTTTATCTTTGTCACCGAGGGGGTTCCGAACGTTATCACGATATTAACAGGAGGAATGTGCTCCAGGGCTAACACAGTGATGCTTTCATACCGACATGCCGTTCCATTTCACCTACAGATTTTATATAATGATAAGTTTGGGCAAGTCCATATTAATGGGCGTGGGTTTGGAATAGGATGTTTAACATGCACGTATGGGTGTGATGGTCAGGTGTCCACACACTTTTGGTCAAATACTGTACATACAGATGTACGCTTCATTCAGACATGATGAGTAAAGTATACAAACACAGGATGTGCTGGATCAAGTGCTGTTTTAAAGTGCCTAAAAGAAGCTTTAGTAAAACTTCAGTATGACTTGACCTTTAGTTTATTAGTGGAATTTAGTTTGTATGTAAGTAAGGGGTCATGCGAGGCCCCATTTTTGTGCTGATCCCTCAACTTTAGCACATTAAGGCATGACTAGAAAAATAGTCACAAATGTGAAAAAATTGTCTTGCACCCCATCAACATAGCAGCACGCCAGCATTAAGTGCCAAGTTACACTTGCGTCGGCATGAAAACATTTTCATCGTTCTTACTGGTGTCTAATCTGAAACTACTGGGTTATGCCCTCAGTCCAAGCTTGGCATACAATCAGGAATGATACCCGACCCTCAGTTCTAACGTCTAACAACTCAAACAAATCAGTCAGATTAAATTCTGGATGTCACAGGTAAACCGTGAGCCGAGCTTTAATTGAATCGACTGCGCTAAACAGTTCATCCGTACTCCTTCCTCTCAAGAACAGTATCATTCTAGTTTCTCTACAGTGGCCAAAATTTTACCATGCTTTCCTAAGCTCTCCAAATTCCACATCAGCCTAGATTGAAATCAGTCGACCCATTTCGTTCGATCTGTCGCGCTACCACTGATATCATGCGAGAATCCGTCCGAAAATGTCCCGTTCACTGCATAAAGCATGGACATGCCTGTGTTACTCATACCTTTTGTGCATGTTTTCATTGTGCGATTTACATGAGGGGGGGAAAAAAAAAAAAAAAACGGAATTAATGAAGAAACATTTTGCCCTGTAATTACCGTTCAAACAATTATGTACTTAGTTTTCTTCCAACAAATGCATTCGGCGTCATTGTTTTGCAGCGACGAGCAGAGAGCCAGGAAGACTAAAAACCTTTCATTCCTGCAAAGGCCGTTTTCTGGTCACCGTCAATAAAAGCATAAAAGCATTCATTTCCCACGTTTGTCAAATTAATAGCATACTCCATCTCCCAGAGGGCCGTGGGGTTCATTAACCTTTCTGTGAAGTGGGCCTGGTTCCCCAACAGTTTCCATAACCTCTGAGCCGTTTCCATCTCAATTATAATTGAAGAATTAAACAGTGACTGTAGCAGCGCAGCGAGTAGTGCCTCTTCAGCGAGAGACGCCGAGTAAAACTCACAGAGTCGCGGTGTAATATGGTGCCTACCGTACCGCGACGGTTCGTGTTCCAAATGACAAGTCATCCGGTCGACGCTTTGTGAAAGCGTGATAAAATAGTTGTAGTGACGCTGTCGGAAAGGTGTTAGACACTTTACTCTGACATAATGAATAAATATAAATAATGTACGGTGGTAATATTTCCCAGGGTGTCTGCTACAGTAACTTGTTTTTTTTGTTCAAAATCAGAGAGAATTTTAGACTGGCCTAGATCTGTTGCTGTTAGATATTACACACGGTGTATAGAGGCTATTTCTATAATTACAGGTAGAGATGATAATGTCCTGATGCTGCTGTGATACCAGTTACCAGTATCCGATAGCATGTGACGCTAATGAACAGGCGACACCAAAGGCAGCGATCTGGATGTATTTCGCAATTACGCATGGTCAAGTAAAACTTCAAACATATTTTAATACAGCATCTTCCAATTACAAGTAAGCTGATAAACAGTGTTGGGGAAGTTACTCAAAAAAAGGCATCTACTACAGATTACTAATTACTAGATTAAAATCGTAATTTGGTCACGTTACTGATTACTGCATGTAGAACGTCGTCAGATTACTAATTACTTTACTTTCACGTGACTTTCAAACCTAAACCAAAAATACACTATAAAGTGAAACTCATAGTTCTTTCAGTAAAAACAATAAAAGTCGGATTGATCATAAAACTTGCCTCTGTTATCATAAAACTTGTCACTGTTTGTAGGATTACCAGACCGATAAAATATCAAACTTTTCTAACTCGGCTAGTCTGGTGTCGCTAGCCAGGGAGAGGCACAGCTAAGCTATCCTTGTATGGGTTTAGCTGCTACAGTGCCGTGCAGAGTACATTATCTTTCCTTATGCTCTGCTCCTATCACGTTCACGTAAACTGGATCTCACATAGATGTTTACACACCTTGTTCTCCTGCTCAGAATGAGGGGAGGTTACTGTTTCTGTTTCAACCCCTTTAGATGTAGAAGATGCAGAATCGAGAGCCGTCAACCAATAAGACACGAGTATTCCCACATACTTTCCTGTAAACCCTGTCCGATCGGCCTCGCCTCCGTTCGCCGAAGATCTAAAATTCCAGACGGCCTTCTTTTACTGACGTTCAGTTACGTAGCGACAGACCGCCCCGAGTGGAGAATTATCCGGGGCTGAAGAAAAAATCCGATTTATTTAGGCAACACGTGATTTCGTTTTTAAAATGCATTTTACTTGATATCGTTTTCATAACAATAAATTTGTAACCCAAGTGACGGGTTTAAAAAGGCATTAGATTACAGTAACACCCAACTCCGGTGATGAAATATCTGCATGGCATTTAAACAGCAGGTTGAATAGAGAGAGTGAGGACGGGGGCCTGGGCTCACAGAGCAGTATCAGGCACTGTGCTCATTAAAAATGAGCTCAAGGTGCTGTGAATTGTGCGCACACAAGGTATTCACAAGTGTGGAGCAGTGACGCAAGCACTGCACTTCAGTTCGGCGAGCACTGAGCACTGAGACACACAGGCCAAAGTGCAGTTCACATCTTAATGAATATGATTGCTGACACTGCTCTGTACACCCCGACAGCTTAATACCAAGTACTCGTTTCCGTATCTATAAGTACCAGAAAACACGTACTCATAGTCCGACTGAACAGAACGGTATTGATGCGTCTTCTACGAAGGAGACCGATTCTGAACGTACTGAGCATCATTACATGCCTGTTGGTTGAGTTCTCACTGTTGATTGTAATCAATCCCCAACTCCACCCCGGAGAAAAAAAGACACATCAGTCTCTGGGAATTAAGCTACATGCACTTGTTTAGGTTCGCGTAGTTACTTTGCCTAAGAGCAGAGTTACACTGATGCGAATGCGGTACTGGAAATATAGGGGTTGTATGAAGTGTTTTGGAAATGCAGCCCAGGCAGTAATGAAAGTTAACCATTCATATTTTAGTTAGAAGGGGCAGGTGGCTGTTGATGATCTGTGTAATTTGTGCCATTCAAACCAAGTCTGACATTTGTCAATGCCTCATGCAGCAGTTTAATCATACTCAGTTAGCCATCTGCATCTCATGTTCCCGGTTAGTCAACCGAAGCTTATCAGTGCCACACTGCACTCTCAGCTTCACTGAGTCTGGGTCATCAATTGTGCAGGTATGACTCAGACTTACACACACACACACACACACACACACATACACACACACAGCAGGGTTTCCCTGCTACCTAGGGGATGTAAAGCCAATATACGTATTATATCTTTGTGTAGGAGAGTGTTGTGATGCTGCATGCGGATTAAGCATGGGCGTTTGATTCTCGGTACAGTTTTGTGTGTACATTTGTTTTGCTGATAAAGTGGGCAGTAGTCGTGTTTTAGGATTCCCTCCAAATGAGTCAGACAGGCAGTCAGCCCCCTTCTCCAGCCCACTCTCTCCAGGGTTACCGAGGGAACTCAGACCGGGGGTTTCCCTTCGGTCACGCGGCTCTTCTCACTACGGAGAGCAAACGGACGGGACGCAAACGGTCACGGGGTGAGAAAAGGTCAAGGTCAAATCCTCTGAAAGGAAAATGTTCGGTGTGTAAGGATCGCTCAGCAAGAAAGCGGAGTGAGACAGATCAAGGTTGGGTTAGAGTCTGTATCAGGACTGAGATCACTCTGGACCCAACAGAAAAGTTGGAGGTGGGAGGTTTTTACTCTCATGGGTAGAGGAGGAGGCCATGCTGAGTAACACTGGCACACTTTGTTCTGTGCTTTAGCCTAGCCCCTACGTTTGAATTTTGGAAACCGGCTAAAATTCATTGGAAAATATTTGAAGTGTGTACAAAGAAAAATAACTGCGTGAACAGGCAGGACAGGTCAGAATTAAACGGACAATTCGGGTCTGCTGTATGTTCATGTAGCTGCTACGGAAACATTGGCACACACCTTCAAAGTGAGGCTCAAACTTTTTCCTAAACATTTCCAGAAGCAAAAAGATGTTCCAGTAGAACAGACTATTTAAAGCTTGAAATTAGTCAAAACAAAACTAGCTAGAAATAGGCGTTATAATCTTTATATTTGGTTTATTGCAATCTAATAACTGAAGTACTAGATACATTCGACTCTACTCAAGATATTTGCACACGCATAGGCACTCGCATTTTCCCCCCCGATTTACTAGGGACGGGTTGTGTGTTCATTGAATCTTGGATTTCTTGATGAGCGTAGAAGTCTAAACGCCTTTTCTGATGTCTAACAGCATTCTTATGATGAAATATTGACCATTTTGTCTGTGGGTTTCTCTAACCACGTTTACTTTTCTCTAAACACTGCTTAGGCCAGTGAGAAGCGCGAATGCGGAAATGAATCACCGTGAGTCATGATGACGATTTCTGCTCGAGGTCACATGGTCAGCTTAATAGTCGCTTTCGTCTTTCTCTTGGTGAGTTATTTAAAGTGTCGTGTCAGTGATGGAGAATCTAGGCCTTCGTAATAGTTGAAGGACGTGGGTTTACGATTTCTATGAGATGTATAATCCTGTCTCAGTGCAGGTAGAATTTATAGGATTTCGAATGTGAATGAAGAATTCCTTCTGCGCTAAAGGACGTTGACATGTCTTTGGAAACGCATCAGTTTCCAGTCCGGATGTTGTCTTGTGCTAACACCTAGCTAATCCTCCAATAAACCCATTAAAGAGCACAGAAGAAATGGAAGAAGATGGCATGTTAGAGCTGTGCCATGTTGCTTCTAATCTCATTAAGATGAGAATCAAAGACTTGCCAACTATGGTATTCTAATTGGCATGTGCTTTGGGTTATGTAATTTGATCACATGACCAATTTTGTAGCGATGCGGCGCTTCACACGATGAACGAGGGACAGACAGCTCGTCGGAACAGGTCTTTTACGGAGGGAGGGGTATGAGAGTTGGAAAGAGCAGCGCTATGGGGTTCTGAATGAGTTAGTGTGGTATAATTTAAAGGACTTGGAGCAAAGAGTGAGGGAGGAGATGTGAAGAGCGACGGAGAAAGGCCATGAGTGGAGGCAGTTAACGGTTCATTTAGGAAGAGGAAGGCTTTGGATGGAACGGGTGTGAGCAAGTGTAAGAGAGAAGGAGAGGGGGAGGGGGACCAGGCTCATGGTAGAGGTCCAGCCTCAGAAATAGAGCTGTGAACACCATCTGTCATGCTTTTTCTCTCCATACCTCCTTCTCTCTTTCACTCTCTCTCTCTCTTTCTCCCAGTATTCTCTGTCTCTCTATCTCTCAGACACTCGACATCTCAGCCCTTCTGTTGTGGTGTCGATCAAGCGAGACCCCCCCTGTTCCCTCTGCTGGAGGAGTGAGGAGAAGACACAGTAGCCCCACCTCAGAGAGGAATGGAGGCAGGGTCATGGCATGAGATTAGGCAGACAGGCTGGAGGGAAAACAATATCACCCTGAAGAGAAATGCATCGAAATGCTACAAATATGATACTGAGTAAAGAGCGCCGGTTTGTTACTGAGGAAAAGTACGCTCTTCTGCTCTTTCAACTAATGCAGCAGTCAGACCAATCTCAAATAAAGTTCCCCTGACAAGAAGAGCAGTTCACTGAAGGGGAAAGGACGCAGAATGGGAAAGACGCAGATTTGCTTCTGGTAGCGGTTACTTTATCAAGGCGAACTTTGACTGTGAATTTGCAAACCTTTGTCTTGTGAGCCAAAAGCAAAAAAAAAAAAAAAACAACAATGCAGGACTGTGGTCTGTTTGATTCTTGTTTTTGATTTTGTTTTGATTTTGTTTGACGCTGGCTTATTGGTTAGCACGTTCACCTCACACCTTCAGGGTCGGGGGTTCGATTCCCACCGCGGCCCTGTGTGTGTGTGAAGTTTGCATGTTCTCCCCGTGCTGCGGGGGTTTCCTCCGGGTACTCCGGTTTCCTCCCCCAGTCCAAAGACATGCATGGTAGGCTGATCGGCATGTCCAAAGTGTCCGTAGTGTATGAATGAGTGTGTATGTGATTGTGCCCTGCGATGGATTGGCACCCTGTCCAGGGTGTACCCCGCCTTGTGCCCGATGCTCCCTGGGATAGTCTCCAGGTTTCCCCGTGACCCTGAAAAGGAGTAAGCGGTATAGAAGGATGGATGGATTGCTTTTTTTTTTAATCCTAAAAGCACGGGGAAGGATGTGCTCGCCATTGCCATTTGATATTAACGTGTCTTAGCGCTCAGTGCTCGCAGAACTGAAGCGCTCTCGTGCGCGATGGTTTCTCGGCTCAGTTCAGTGCACACGGCACTAATTTTTTACTGACACTGATGTTATTAAAGAGTTTGGAGTGTGCTTTGCTATGATTGCCATCCTTCATGGCGTTACATGACATATTATGTCACGCGGTATCGGATATTGGGATCGGAGCAAGCACAAGTAAACGAGCGAGTAAATCGGACTGATCGGTATCGATGTGTCTAGAATTCCTACAAAAAGAAAACTGGTGTGTCATGGTCGAGAGAAGAAAAAGAAGGTGGGATTCATACGAAAGTACAGCCGAGCCTTCGCTAAGAGGCACAACAATAAAGAACAATATTCAGGAAAGAAGAGAACAGGGATGAGGGCCAAAAAAAAGAAAAGATGAAACAGGGAGGCATGAATGAGTAATTCAGGCTGAACGAGTGAATCACTTGCGTTCTCTCTCTCTCTCTCTCTCTCTCTCTCTCTCTCTCTCTCTCCCACACAAAAAGAGATGGGAGAAGGAGGCCTGGAGGTGGGTGGGCATCAGCGGCATCCCTCATACCCTCCCCTAAACGAGTGCGCCCACCTGTTTGGGTCTGGCGGAGGATCCCGCTCCACACACACACACAAATCAAATGTTTATTAGTATACACATAGCGAGGGGGATCTGATTAAGCGTTACACAACGCACTGTTAAGGCCTACGTTAGTAGGTGCATTTTGACTACGAGAAGCTGGTTTTTAAAAACGTCCGTACATCGGCGTTCCTCCGGACAAACTCTTGATGAGGTTTAAAACGAGTATGCTACTTTTGTTTGCTATAAAGAAACCAAGGCAGAAGTTGAGAATCTGCTCGGTGTGTGTGGGCGTGTGTGTTTCCCAAGCTGTTTGTTGTTTTGTGTTGTATAAGTGCGGATTATTTTAAGAGCTCTCGAAACGCACGCACGTGACTTAGCAAAATAGCGCCGCGAGGGCTAAATACCACTGAAAACCGTCTCTGTTATTCAACTCCATTGTAATCGGTCACTGGGTTCGTTCTATAATTCGAGTCGCTCGCCAAATGAGACTGGTACTTGAAGCATTATGTGTAGCATATTCATGTTTGTTTGAAATAATCCAGACAGAGGTCACACATGCTTTGTGTTTTCGAAGCCTTCTTTTTTTTTTTTTGTTCAGTGTGTATACCACCGACACCTGTGGAGTTTAACTACTGGTACAGTGGTTTTGTTATGGTTATTTAGTTTTACATATATCGTGCATACTACATAATAACAATAATAACATAAGATGAAGGTAAGAAGAAGTGAATGAATGTCTCCATGCCAAGTTCTCTTTAGCGGCTCGGATGGTGGAATAAATACACACACGTCATGTCAAAACGCAGGTCTGGCCGAGTATTCACGCAAAAACACGGTCGGTCATGTCTTAAGTGGATATAAACAGTCGGGGGGGGGGAAATCGGAGGTGTGTCAGTACAGTATATTGGATCTGTGCGTTAGGTCTTAAAGAGACAGCAGTCTGATAAACCTGCTGCTGTCCGTGTCAGTACTTTTAACCAAACAACAAAAGACAAAGAGAAAATAAATATAAAGTGCATAAATTATAGCACATGTAGGGTTAAAGGTCATGCTCAAAGGGCCAGCAGTGGAGGTTCTGGGATTCTATTGCGGTTTATTAGGGTGTGATTATACTTTGCGATCTGAAATATTGTGAATGATAGTATGTGTTTGAAAACTGAATTAGTTCTGTTGTCGATGTTGTGTTATATTGGTATACATAACGTTGTTGTTTTTTTTAACCTTGGATACGTCAGGGGCGTAACTTGGCGTGGGCGTTCGGTGCCGGAGCCCCGAAGATTTTTTCTTTTGCCCCGGATAATTCTCCACTTGGAGCGGTTTGTCTCTACGTACGTGAGTGAAAGACAGCAGTGTTGCAGTTTTGTGTCGTGAGTGTCATATATCAAGGAGGTAACTCTGGACTTCATTTCCCAGCAGCCACTGCACCATACTATATCATTGTCACATGATCACCTACACCTGTATCACGTTTCTGTTTAACTCCTATATATAGCCACTGTTCGTACCGCTCCCTCGTCTTACGTATTGTCTGTCTTGACCTGTGTCCCTGTACCATGTTTTGTTTCATAGCCTATGTTTAGCCTTCACCACAGTATTCTGCCTAGTCGTCTTAGTGTCTTTGTTTTGTTGTTTGTTTGTTTGTTTAATAATTGTTTGAAGATCTGCGCTTGCTTCCGTATCTACCTCTGTAACGTGACACTCAGTGAACGGAGACCAGATCAATCCGACAGGGTTTTCGGGAAGATACATGGAAATTCTTGTGTCTTATTGTAACCAGATTATGAAAATGTTCTCAGTCACTCTGAGTGGATTTTCGTTTTGCTCTGTCTTTCATGAAATTGCCATGGTATTATGGGTTTTCCATCATGTAGGCCTTGTGATAATGGTCGTATGTATCTGATATGGTTTGAGACGTTATGGTGGCCGGATTATCCATGTGCAGGTCATATCAGAGGTCAATCAAATCCCCACTGTTCTTTCTCCAGTTTTCATATTTTTTAAGCCGTTAGCCCTCACGTGCAAGATGGAAACGGTCTACGGTATTTAGAAGTACGTTTTTTAAAAGTTTTTTGATCAGGGCTCAGCCACAGATGATTAGCCGGTCCAGCTAACGCCCCCGGAATACGTTGAAAGATTTCTTTTTAAAAAAAATTGACAAGCAAGGAAGAGAGCACTTATGGGAGCACTGTTATAGGAAAATAATCAACAACAGGAGGTCGTGATGTGGCCCAATGAGAAGCAGAGTTACTGTTACCACCCTATAGCTTTTACCACCTTTATAGCTGCACTTTATGTAATGAAATGTCAATGAGGCAAGTTCGTTCCTGTTTATACTTACTTATATATCTTATAGCAGCTATAAACCATCGTTTTCTCGCCAACATCATTTATTTTTTTTTTATCTTTCTTGAATAAGACACACACACAAAAAAAAATGCAGCTCGTCATGTTACCAAGAAACCTGAAGACTTTCCTGTGGCGGAAAATGTACCGTTACTAAGCACTGACACTGGAGACTCCTTCCATAAATGTTAAATGAATGTTAAATAAATATGATTATCGTTTTGTTTTGTTTTTTTCTTCGTTAAATAAATGTGTCCATTAAATACAGTCCCTGTGAATATGAATGTGAATATGATGTGCTAACGTGTTCAAACGAGCACATTGATAAATACAATTTATTTAAATTCCGCCGGACGAGCTGCCGTTAATCCGCACCTTCGCATTGGAGAAATCAACAGTTTTGTGGTATAAATGCTGAGAAACTTCTCAAAATCCGTTTTAAGCAAATGATCTAATTATTTTCCTGAGTCAATAATGTCATATTTGCACTGCTCTTTGAAAATGAGGTTCTGAGGAACATTTCGTACATGTAAGTCCTATTTACTTTGTGTTACTGTTAATGATTATCAGCCTCCGAGCGTTGTGGTGTTTTTTTTGTTGTTGTTGTTGGTTTTTTTTTTTTTTTAAACAACAGAGTAGCTCGTCTTCTCTCGCCGTCTTTCATGTATTCTGAGCCACATCAGCGATGTTCTGACCCGTACCGCTTTGCAACCTTACAGCTAGTGTGCGATTCTTCAGCAGCGCCGCGCTGTTAGAACCCTCTCGGCTCTGCCCTTTCGCCGTTGCAGTGCGGGATTTATAAAGTACACGAGTGCAAAAAGGGCGCGGGTTGTTCTGTGAAAGGGGCGAGCAAGAATAACGCAGCCAGACCAAGTGGGAGCGCGGAAAAGCGCACACTGCTCTCCAAATACTGTTGACTACGTGTTGTCATGGCAACGACACCCCGGATTCCACAGGCTGCGCAACCCATCGGCTCTTCTAAATAAAGCCTCCTTGCACTTTCGAGTGTAATTGTTGCAAATGAATTGTTGCAGATCTCGAACATGAGACTCGCGACTCGTCGGCTCTGGCTCTGACGCCCTCCCCCCCCGCCCCCCATACACCGGAGCTCACTGCCTCAAGGCCACTTTACACTACCTCTGACTTCTCAAACATAATGAAATCATTGACAGCTCTGGCGTGTACGCATGTTTACGTGCTCTCCAGCTGTCGATTCCCATTTTAGAGCGCTGTCTCTCTTTTTGTCTTGGCTTGTCCAGAATTTGGACCTGAAACAATGGACTTCTGTTACCGCGTCTTCGTTTTCAGCTTCCCTTTGTTCGAAAAAAAAAAAAACCTCTGTGCTGCAGCGCACTAAAGTAACGTTCAGGCATTTCATAAGGATTGCATGAGAGCACAGGTGGGATTTGATCCAGAAACAGCTATTTGATTCATGATTTTTACATTTCAACGAACACTTCACCCCGAAGACACCAAATGTGTTCGTGTTGTGCTGCAGGGTGTCCCAAAAGTCTGCATTCCCAGGGGAAATGAAACATTATTTTTTTAGCGAAATGTCTTCCAGAATGTTTCATACTTAGTTTGTATTATATACAATATATAGAGATTTTTTTTCCCCGATAGCCTTTAAGAACGCCTTTGAGAAAGGAAGAACGTACTGAAATCACTCTCACGGCCGGATCGGGAAGCTGTCGTAAGGTTACGATGGACTTTAAAAGGGAAACACGGCGAGCGCGTCACACGCGACACTGCTGCCGGACTCGTTAACACGTTCAAAAAGACTGGAAGCGTCGCCGACAAACCGAGAAGAAGTGGACGTCCACCGACATCCAAGGCACAACCGACATGGTGCTGGCAAACATAGTCC
Source organism: Ictalurus punctatus (assembly GCF_001660625.3). Classification (NCBI taxonomy): domain Eukaryota; kingdom Metazoa; phylum Chordata; class Actinopteri; order Siluriformes; family Ictaluridae; genus Ictalurus; species Ictalurus punctatus. Next base: position 4,414,948 of record NC_030420.2, on the reverse strand, counting down.
ACGGTTTTCCAGCCACGCCCAACGTCATATTAACCAGAACGTGGAAGTAGTGGAGACGTCAATGCAAACATCGGACTCAAAGTCCAAAAACGCAGCGATTGGACACGTCCGCGCGGAGTTACAGGAGACAC
>NC_030420.2:4332317-4407317 GCF_001660625.3 Ictalurus punctatus | reverse complement strand
CTGAAATAAAAAGCGCTTTTGCACAGATCTGCCCTGTATGTCACATGGTTCCTGGATGAATAACACATTGTTATCGTTTTTTCATCAAACACGACAGGTGCTTCTATATTATAGGTCGAGATATGCGTAGAATTTCCACAGCTTTTATCGGTGGATTTATAATCTGTAAAAGTGCGTCATTTCTATACCGTGTGTCCAATGTGTAAACCTAATCCACACCCCGATGTGCTGATTATATGCAGACATGGTAATACACTTAATATCGTTATCGTAATGTGTTGTTTAAAACAGAAAGGAGATTGAACATGATAGAGAGTTGGTATCCATTTATTAAATAATGAAATAGTGGCGTTCCTTTTAGTCAAACTGTACGTTCGTTGCGCTAAAAGTGATGTATAGATCCGTCAAATGTACGCAGTACGCAAAAAAAAAACAAACACGATTATTAAACCAGTCGTTCAAACTGGTTCATATTGTCTCCATGCTAAGCCTTTTCTTTCATAAACTATTAAAATAAATAAATAAATAAAATCGGAGAACTGCGTTTATATGTCTTATACTTTTTATTTATTTATTGATGTGTTTACTGCGAATAACTGCAAGACTGTAACCGTGAACTTTACTGTCATATACATACGTTTACAAGCGATTGCTCTTCTTCATATCCCAGCCTTGAGGGTAGTTGGGGTCAGAGGGCAGGGGCAGCATTGGTACAGCGCCCCTGAAGCAGTTCTTTGGTTTAGGGTCTTTGCGCAGTCTCTCACCCTTGCGATCGATATCCCAGAATCTAACCTCTGAGCCACCATCGCAAGTTACATACATTATATATTGAATTCAGGTAGAACTTAAGTCGGTAGTGACGCTTGAAATGACAGTACATGCAAAGAATCAGCACCTGCTGAGAAAATGTAAGGAACGTAGCCGATTAGGACGTTGCCGTGGGTCTGACTCGCATGAGTATGACTTCGTTTTATACATAGTATACTACAAAGCTTTAACATCTACTACGTTTCGATCGACTTCTTGTAGTTCGCGTTTTGCCTTCAACCTGACATTACAGCGTGTCTGCACCTGAATGCAAAATCGATTCCGGTTCAAACAGAAGTTGAAATAAATCTCTGATTGCCGATTCTCCGCAGACTCCACTTCGCTCTCGTCAGTGTTTGCTTGTTGTCTTGACTTTGTACTCCTCTGCACCCCTGTCCCTAGTGTGTGAAGTGTGTGGGCCAGCAGAGTGTGTAGGGGGGAGTGTCATGCTGTCTGCGCTACTCAGTGAGCGTTTCAGCTCAGTCCTGAGACTCGCTCACGTAGGCCCACTGTCAGAGACGCACTTCACTCCGTTTGAAGTTTTGACACCTTCGTCAGCAGCCAGTCCCACCTTATTAACATGAAGGCTGTTTGAAATGAAATGAAACAGTGCAGTGTTGAGGTTGTTGCACTTTGGAGAGGGGTTTTTTTTTTGTTTGTTTGTTTGTTTTGGTTTCTTTTACGTTTGGGAAAGATCTTTTCATCGTATTAGACTTTTTTGGGGGGGGGCGGGGAGTAACGTCAGAATGAGTTTAGCGTGAAGATACGGACATGTTCGGAGTTGAGAGTTACGTGAGACTTAAAGCGCACGTGGTGGAGTTTGAATAAAACACGGGCGTGTCTCAGTCCCGTGTCATTATGAATTTGGACGCGAGTTTCTTGCGCAGTATTAGCGTACTATTAAGTCCAGCTCACATGTTTGACAGTTTGATGTAATCCCAATATGTCACGCTTCAGATTAATGACTGTGGAAGCCATATTGTTAGATTAAAGCATGTAAGCATTACAACTTGGACTATTCGTGCAGCAATATACTAGACTCTTATTTATATCATATTGGGCTTTTTATAAATAAATAAAAGATTTTAGCTGAGAAACGTTAGCGCCTACTTCAGTCCATATTTTCCATCCTTGATATCTTTTCATCAGGGTTAAAGGTAAGCACTTGTGTTTAAAGGCGGTGGTCTAGACACTACTGAAAACCCCCCATCTCAGACACCTCTACCCAAGAACATTCATTCACCCTCGGAAATTTGCCTGATCTGAATTGGGACACCGGAATATCGACGTTAAATGCGTGCGTAACTGACCACCTGACCAACTTTTGGACCGAACGCGGCCCGTTATAACCTTCCGTTTAAACTCGGGTTCAAATCCAGACTGTTCATATTCTTTATATACCTTGCTTTGTACCTGGATGAACATAATATGGATTTGAGAACACGTTTCATGAATTTTATCCTTTTTTTTTTTTTTGATAGAAATGTATTCAAATGATTGCTGTGGTAGCTCTCCAGAAATTTGGAGTAACACGTAAATACCGCTCCACCCTGCCGTGGCTGAGGAGTTTTATGGTGAACACCCAGAAATAATGCCAAACTGTTGCTCTTCCTCCCTAAGTCACTCGCAGGAAATACAATTAAAGTTTTGTTTTAATTCGCTGACATAATCACTCAGATAATTCGATCATTTTTGGCTTTTCAGTTGTTGAAGAAAAGGAAATGTAATATACTTAATAGACTACTAGACATCCCAAGCTGAAAGACCAACTATAGTATATAACGTATACAAGAATCAGCAAGAACTTTGCTATAATATGCTGAATATAACAATTCTGTTGTTAATCCAGAGTTATACAGTCATGTGAAAAAAGAAGTAGATCCTATGGAAATTGTTGGATTTTTTTGTGTTGTTGTTGTTGTTGTTTTACATATTTGGACAAACAAACATTCTCTTTGAAACAGTGCCTATTAAAAAAGTTGATACACACTATCACATGACATAAAATTGACATTTTGTAGTAATTTTCACAGTTTAAATAAAAAAAAAACGAAAAAAAAAAAAACAGATCAGTCATATGAAAAAGTAAGTACACCCGTACATTTATCACACCTTCGAATACATAAGATTTGAATCAGGTGTTCAAGATTGGTTGCCAGTGATTAGAGCCTGCTTAGTGAGTGCAGGTGGAACCCGTCTTATTTATACCCCTCTCATATCTAGTGTCTGGTGTTCCCTTTGCTATTGAGGTGTGCTGTGTCATCATGCCAAGAGTTCTGTAAGGCCTTCAGAAAAAAAGGTTGTGGATGCCTATGAGTCTGGCAAGGGGTTTAAAAAGATTGAATTATTTCAAATGCATCATTTCACTGGAAGGAAAATCATCTACAAATGGCTCAGATCTCGAATGACTTCCAGTTTGTCCAGGACTGGCCGACCCGGCAAATTCAGCCCAAGCACAGACCGTCTGATGGAACAAGTAGTCTCCAAGAACCCTAAAATTTCATCACAGGAGCTGTGGTGGGTTACAGCACGATGGTGGAAATGTTATGGTTTGGGGTTGCTTCGTTCCTCAGGGACTGGTCAGCTTTCAGTCGTTGATTCAACTCTGAATTCTGCATCATATCAAAGAGTGCTTGAAGATGATGTGAGGCCATCTGTCCCAAAGTTGAAGTGGACCTTTCTACAGGATAAGGATCTTAAGCACACGAGCAAATCCACCAAGGAATGGCTCAAAAAGAAGAAATGGAAGGTTATGGAATGGCCTACTCAAAGCCTGGATTTGAATCCCATTGAAATGTTGTGTGGGGGGGGGATTTTAAACCGGCAGAACATGCAAGAAAACCCTCAAACATCTTGCATGGAAGAGTGGTCAAAAATTCCAGCAAGCAATTGATGGACGATTATGCAAAATGCCTACAAGAAGTTATTTCTGCTAAAGGGAGCGATGCTAGCTTCCGAGACCAACTTACTTATCACGTCTGTTGATGTTTCTGTTGAATAAATGATTCAATTGGCAACGCTATGTTCCCTTGTGGTTTTTTGTTCAAGTGTATCGCACTGTTTTTGCACAATTTCCATGGGATATACTTATCTTTTCACATGACATGTTTGTTTAGGTATTAAACACATTCATTCAGAGATTGTTCTAGTCCATTCCCGCACTGTTTTCCCAATTCCTGCTTGTTAGCTATGAACCGTTGTAGGTATGAAATTCACTGCCAAATTAGTCCGATCTGTAGTATATCGAGCATTTAGGGTTATGAGAGTGTCATGAGAAATGGCTTGGCTGATGTATTTTCTAAGAGCTTTATCACTCGAAAGAAAAAGGGTGGACATTGTTTTGAACTGCAGCGCCCAAGTCGTCAGCTGCTACATTTAACCACAGGTTATTCATAGCAGGGCATTCCCAAACACACTCCTAGACCACACACCCTCGGACACACCCTTGCAATTGAAAACTTTACATGCAGTATATACAGTATGAAAGGACTAAAGCCTGACATTTCCATAATGCTAGATAAAGATGTTTTCTCATGTTTTCTGGCGCAGCGAAAGATACAACAGCTGTCTCAAAGACAGACACTTCAGTAAAGGCTGTGCATCGGCCAATCAAATTCTCAGAAGGATAATGATCATGTTTGAGACAGATACAAATACAGATAAGAATAGGAAGTGCGTGAGTGGGCAGTTTTTACTTTGTCAGCGGGTGTGTCACGTATGAAGCTCACGGGACAAAAAAAAAAAAAAAAAAAAACACATTCGTCTTTTTGTTATCTCTTACCCGTACAAATAACCTGGAAAATGTGTATAAAATGATATACATGAAAGGTTTTAGTCGTGTGTGGGAATTAAGGGGGTGGAGGGGGCTATTTAATTGTTAGAGACCTAATCTTGATGAATTTTGTTTATATAATAGAATCAAATTCCAAATAAATTCCTTAGAAAATATCGCAAACATGTACAAACATAATAAAGCTGGATTTTTTTTTATTTTTTTTTTAAATAGTCCCAAGCACATCTCTAGTTGAGACCAGTTAGGAATTTGATCAATCTAGCTGAGATTGAAGAATTGTCAGAGACCGAAGCCACACCCACTTGGGGTTTAAGTCTGAATACAGATATTTGGGAGACTAAACAGATACAGGGAATGTCATTGCGCTCCACACTCCTACTACACACTGCACCGAGCCCGGCCGTTGTGCCGTTTCAGGTGAGGGTCGTTACGGAAGTTTCTTTCCAGATTGTTGATTGAAATACAATTGGTTTAGTGTTTCCAGGCCTTTAGTGAGATCTATGCACTTGTGGAAGTGCTGTCAGTGTGTAATAAGGATGTATGGAGATTAGTGCTTGTCATCTGCGCGTGGCCAGTGACCACATCTCTTATGCTGCCATGACATTTAATTGTTTAATTGATCTGATTGGAGAGTTTGGAGCCTTCAGTTGTGGGTGTGGAGTCGTCTAATGATCATGTTCCACTTCCCCAGTAGTGACTTCAACACACACTCTGTCTCTGTCCCAGTCCCTGCGTATGTGTGTGTGCTGTGTATGTATGTCTGTTTAGACCTAATGGTCATTTTCCACTTCCCCTAATACCGAGCAACTCGATTTCAACTCCAGCACTGACGCTCTCCTAGCTTTGATCTTCTACCGTTCTTACAGACGCCAAGAGGTGAAGATCGGGCCTGGCGCCTAGACTGCAGGCCTAGCGTGCATGCGTGAGTGAGTGTGTGTGGGTGTGTGTGTGTGTGTAGGAAGTACAATGTGGGTCAGTGGATGCATAGTGACAGCTGGTAGTTGCGCAAGCGACAGTGGGGGTGCACGGAGGCGGCCGGTGTGCAGGAGGCAGGAGAGAGCATGTTGGTGGGGAATCCCCACACCTCCACACAGCCTCTTTAGATCATGCCGTTACGTGCATGTCTCAGTGCCAGGGGTTCCGCAGGCCATGGGCACAGCCTGCGGAGGTGGCAAAATGAACACGAAGTCCTCACGCTCTCTGTTGTGCCAGTTGGACGTCCATCTCTCTCTCTCTCTCTCTCTCTCTCTCTCTCACTCTATGTCCTCTTCACAGGTACATACAGTGACAGAAATGCAGGACATTCTTAAATTTAGATCCTCATTTAAAGACTATTTATACACACACAACACGACCTTCTGACCAGAGCAGTGACGTCTACTTATGCCACAGAGCACTCTTCCTTTCCTGCTTGTATGCTTGAATACTCTCCATTCCACTCTTCCCAACGCTTATTAGTGTCTAGTACCTGTTAAAAGTAAAAATCATCATTCTTTTCAACCATCATCAAAACGTATGCATGATGCGAAGCACTGTGAGATTGGATAAGAGTGTCCAAGAGCGTGCTAATGGAAAAGCGTGTGAGCCGTTTCATCTCTCTCGTGTTTTTGTATCTTGAGCTGGATATATCTTTTTGCGGCTTCGCCGGCGATTCATGCCTGACCAACCCGTATATTCCAACTGTTATTTATTAAAGAAGTCTAAATAAAAATGCTCTGTGTGTGTGTGCGTGTGTGTGCGTGTGGTTAAAATTGACTTCAAGATATGCCCTACAGCTCTTCTCAAAGAGTTCGGTTTGAGATCTGTTAGGTCTGACAAAAACATCGAAGAAATCACGTTATAGGGATTCGAATTCCCAGTTACAATAATGATAACGAGTCTTTATTGGTCATGTATACGTTACAGCACAGTGAAGATATTTTGTTTGCATATCCCAGCACAGGGTCAGCTATGATACAGCACCCCTAGAGCAGAGAGGGTTAAGGGCCCAACAGTGGTAGCTTAGCAGTGCCTGGCCTTGAACCCCCAACCTTCCGATCAGTAACCCAGAGCCTTAACCGCCAAGCCAGCACTATCCCTACGGGCACTAGAATTTGGTTTCTCATCCATCCTTTATTCTACTATATAGTTTAACCTAAAGTTCTGCGCAATCGATAAAAAAAATATCGCAGGAAATCATTATTTAATTTCTTGTGTGTTCCAAACTCGGTCAAAGCTTTTTAAATTGTTCATAATTATTTCATAACATTCCTATCGTTACGGGTGTGCGGGTGTTTTTTGTGATGTAGGTCAAACAGATTTGCTCAGGAGCAAGCTACACCTAAAAACAAAACCCCAGAGAAATCGGATGCGTTTTAGACCTCTGCGAAATGCGCCTTTACACTGAAGTATACCTTTAAGTACTCAGATTTCCTTAATCAGTGCAGTGTCAACATGTAATAGGTCATTTACACATACCCCACGGTCTTTACAATCGTATTGTTCCAGGTTAAAAAGAAGTGTGTAGGTAGTGAAGTGCCTCTGTTTGTTATAGACTTAGATGTGTGGGTGAAACAGTACTACAGCATCTACACCGACTTCATGAACCCATGGCATTTGCACTGCTTCGCTGAGCCTGAGCTAATTTCTCTCAGTTATTTTCCATTCAGGGGCTTGAGAAGTCAGGTGCATTCATTTAGAAGAGCGAGTCAAGTGTTAGTGGAATACTTATCATGTATAAGCACTTAAGCCAGTAATCAGATAAGTATATCCAAAAGGAGCACTTTCCTGCTTTAAGTCGCACAGAACGTCGGACATCTTTCGTTTACGAGCCGGAGTCAGAGGTATTTCTAAATTTCAGAAGATGACCGCTGGAAATATTATAGAGTAATTAAATAGGATTCTTGAAGTCCTTAGATGAAAGTGTTGCTGTTCTCGTAAACCTACGGTGACATTCGGAAAACCCTGTTCGGACAGGATCAGTTATACGCGCAGAGGCGGGGTCATGTGATTATTACCAGAGTAGCTCTGGGTTTTTTAGTCAGTCATTTTTTATGGACCCCATCTGAAAAGATTACGCCACGTTTTCCGCATGACTCGGTTGACACGTTTGTAAAGATTCCGTTATACGCTGTGGGAAAGGGGTTTTGAACATGTTCTTCGGTATAAAGACTCTCCAGGAAGTGTTCGCGTCCCACCAAATCCCCGTGTGACATCGAGTTTAAAATTCAAAACAGTCAAATATGGAGACCGTTCCCGAATGACTTCTCAAAACGACAATCGACGTGTTGCTAAATTTAAGTTCTTAGCACGGGTTTGTGACCTACTGATGATCAAACGCGGACACGAGTCCTACGGCAAGCGGTTACGGTGAAAATCAAAACACTCTGTATTCAAATGAAGTGTAAAGTTTCATCCTAACTTCTGAATTTCTGAGTTTTTTTTTTAGTATTTGGTATGTCCCCTTTTTTTTTTTTTTTTCCTTTTATGATCTGAACAGATTCTTCAGTAGAAGAGATTAGGCATGAGGAAAATCTGACCTTTTGTACAAAGCAGTTGACGTAGTCAATATTACAGATTTGTTTACATTTCAATACGGACCTATTTTTAGAGCCCGCTATATAAAGTACGCATGGCGAGGATCATGTACATTATGAAGACACACCTGTCTCTGATTATACAGAGATCTCGACTTATTATTACTACAGATATCCTCCGGCAACGGATGTATGTCTAGAAAGCGTATCGCATCTGAATAATACTTTAGTTACCCCAGAAAAAGTTGCTAATAACTTATTTATCTCCAGTTCACTAAAGACCTGTGCCTTGCTATTTCTTCCTGCAGCGCTCCACACGCACAGCGTGGTGATCCTGCGAGCTCAGCAGCAGGGACTGAGTTGTAATTGAAGCCATTAGCAGCAGTGCAGTGTGGTAATGGCACATCTGAGCCTTTTCTCCCACCCACCAATGCAGCCATTAATCATAAGCATTGCTGCCAGGGCCAAACCCGGCTCTACCGCACAGCTCAGCCGCCCTATCCCAGTACTCCACCAGGGGCTTTAATACTCACGCATCTTTTCTGCTTCTAATTGTCTGATGGTGGGGAAACTGGGAGGGTGTCGAAAGAGAGTTCGAGTTAGTATTGCAGTTGAATATTGGATGATTTAGCGATGATGATCATTCTTATGACACAACGCGATAGGGTCCACGTCCTGCTACTCTCAAAACACTACAGCTGTAAATCATAGAAATCCAAAGCATTTTGGTGTATTTCACAATTATGAAATAATAAATAGACGTTTGGTGGAAAGACCATGTCCTCATTAACTCCGTATATACGGTGGTGCTTGAAAGTTTGTGAAAGAATTTTCTGCGTAAATATGACCTAAAGCAACATCAGGTTTTCTTCAGATTTTAAATCCTGAAAGTAGATAAAGAGAACCCAGTTAAAAAATGAGATAAAAAATATTTTACTTGGTAAGTTATTTATTGAGGAAAATGATCCAATATTACATATCTGTGAGTGGCAAAAGTATGCGAAGCTTTGTTTACGGTATCTGGTGTGACCCCCTTGTGCAGCGATAACTGCAACTAAACATTTACTAGACCGTTGATCAGTCCTGCACATCGGCTCGGAGGAATTTCAGCCCGTTCCCCAGTACAGAACAGTTTCAACTCTGGGATGCTGGTGCAATTTCTGCATTTCTCTTCTGAAAATAGAGAACTCTATAAATGGAGACTAAAGCAAATATGCAGTGTGTAGCAGGCAGGGAAACTTTGTTAGATGTCACAGGGGATAAATTCTTAGGAATCTTGCGACAGCTGAAAACATCAGGTTTTGACCATAATTGGATTTATAACATAGCATATATCGACGCCTAAAATTGAAGAAAATTTCAATATGTTTCACCGAAAGAGTGCAGAAATTACTTTATTTATTTTTTCATCTTCTAGCTTAACAAACGTGGTGGTCAAACCGATCAGTACGTTTACACAGACGACAATAATCCGATATTAAACCGATTAAGACGACACTCTGATTAAGAAACTAGCATGTAAACGGCGATTATTGCTGACCTTAATCCGGCTAAAGTCATACTCGGAGTGAACACAAGACGTGTGGAGTATTCCTGTTTTAGTCGCATTATCGACTAAACCTTAATCCTTAATCCTTAATCACACTATTAACGTCGTGTGAGAGTTTTCACCGCATTGTGCGATAGGACGCGTACACACACGGCAGCGCTCGACCGTTTGACGGCAAACGAGAGAGCACGGCTGCGTCCCAGACCGCGTACTTACCTACTATATAATAGGAGAAATACATGTGTTTCGGCTACTATATAGACGGTAGGTACGCGGTTTGGGACGCAGCCCACGGCTTCAAGCAGTCGTCTGTTTGCTTTAACGCTTTAAGTGCAGTTAATTATTTGTCATGCTGTACGTGTTAATAGATGACTGCTTGAAGCGGTGGGTGTGTCCCAAATCGCGTAGTTACCGTCTATATAGTAGCCGAGATGCATGTATTTTTCCCCACTACAGGCCTATAGTAGGAAAGTATGCGATTTGGGACACGGCCGAACTCTCCTGTTCGCTGTAAAACGTGAAACTGCCGTGTGTGATCGTGTCCTGTCGCAAAATGCGGTGAAAACTCCCACACGACGTTCATAATGTGATTAAGGTGTTTACATGTCACTACTACACGTCCATAATGCGACTAAAACAGGAGTACTCCACCTGTCTTAATTCGATTATTGCTTACTTCGATTGTGACCTTAATTAGATTATGGTAAGTAAAAATTGCTGTTTCCATGGTAGTTTCTTAATTAGAGTACGGTCTTAATCAGATTAAGAGTGGATTATTGTTGTCCATGTAAACGCAGCTACTGATTGTTTTCACACAGTTAAAGCCAGACTTTAACGTTGTTTGATAGCAGTGTAGGGAAACAGACATATGCCTGGTCAGTTTAGTTTGTAATCAGATCGCGGTCGTTAAAATGTCCACGATGGAGTATCTCATCAGCATTTTCTCCCTTTTTACTTTTGTGACTTTTAAATGTAGCTGACATACAGGCAAAAGTCAGAAGAGTCTGTAGTTTTAAAACTGATGGATGATAGAAAAGTTCAAAATGCGACGATGTGAATGGTTTTTCTGGGCCAGTAGATAGAGTGTATATAACGCAACTAAATCGCACGGTATGATAGAGTATGGTAATTTTGGCCGATGCTAATGGGATCGTCGAAAGAGTGGCTGTGTTCTTGCGATTGAAGATGCTCAGTAAAGGGAATGAGGGGTGTGTGTAGGCAGCTGAGCAGCGTGCCGCATCGGTCCTCCATGTTTTCATGAGTCATACCGTCAATATTAACATCTGAAAAACCCCTGAATGCTTTTCTCTCACACAAACACACCTCCTACAAAGGTTACTCTAGCACAGAGTGCAATCTGGGTCATGTTCACAGAAGATGTGTGAGAGTGTAGCGCTTCAGGATCTCAGCAGGTTTCTCTTATACAGCGTACGTAGACGTTTATCCTGCTTTATCTTTCAACACAGTATATCAATAGGACACTAGATGTTTGTAAAGGTTGTGCTTGTCACTTGTCACTTTACCCGTGCCCCTACCGAACCACATTGTACTATTAAAAGTGTCATCGCCTAGAAGAGGCACCTCTTTCACTTCCTGCATCGCTCAAACGCGACGAAAGAGGGAGGGTGGAGCGGGCTGAGAAGAGAGGAAGAAATCACCACACCGCTCCCCACTTCCTATCTCTCACTGTTCCATGACTCGACAGATCGGGGAAGTGGAAAGTGTGCGTCTGTGTGTGCTGAAATTAGCCCAGAGAAAAACTGCCGACACTATTTTTGGAGCCGTGTGTAAATCTGTATGTTGGTTAAATCTGCCACTCCGCCCGAAGAGCTCCATGATGACAGCGTTAGTGTGGTCGCTGATAATAGAGTGTCACCAGCCAGTCAGACAAAAGAGTGTAGAAAGTGAAAGCAAGGGCATTGTTTTCCTCTCAAACCTTTCAGCGCACGGTCTGGCTTACCCTCGAGGACATTTCGAACGCTTAACAAGCTCTGAGCTCCTATCTACGGGACGTACGTTATGCCGTATCGTTATAAATCGGCCCGCTAAAGTAACCGGTCTTACTCAGGCCGACACTTTGTATCAATATAAACGTATCAATATATCCAAACCACAGCTCGTTTTAGTGTTATTCAGACGTCTGTTCAGCCGTACTGGACGTTTTTAAACTAGACTGACGAACGTGTGTTTAAAAGAAGGCAGGAAAAAAGGTAACGTCGTGCATGTGAATAGCACGAAAGCTTTTTTGAAGTCACTCCACCCTGTCAACATCAGCTCTAGCTGTGTGTTTAGCTCATGCACAATAACCCAGGAATAGTTGAGTCCTGACACATCACAGCTGCTGGAATGTTTATGGGTTCATTGCTCTCGTGTTAGCTGGCTAATGAAAACTCTAAACGAATGCATTTGGACATACTGTCAAATGTACTCCATGTTTGGACTGGATTTGTTTACCATGGGTTGTAATGTGACCGTTACGAGTATCTCTGGGTTTTAAGAAAATATACAGTGTGTATATTGGAAAAGACTCCATTATATCGAGTGGGAGAAAAGAGGTTTTGTGCTTCTTCTCCAGTATTAAGACACGTTCCGGTCGTCTCCCGTCACCACCCGTACATACATGGTACGGTCAAGTGAGCCACGAATCACAACGCCACAAGGTCAAAACGATCCATGTGGATTAAAATGAGAAGACGTGTAGTACACGTTGAGTTCTTCCATGAAGACTTCTACAGAGATCACTTATCCAACACGAATCGATCATAATTACATAACAGACGTACGGTACACGTGTGTCCCGAGAACTCGAATAGTCCTACATGTATTTTCCTGAACTTCAGATGGTGGATGAAAGGGCTGTCTTGATGTTTGTTGGATCTAGAAGGATCCACTATGACACTGCCTTACATCTGTTAATATCTAGTAGTGGTCAGATAAGAGTGTGTGTGTGTGTGTGTGTGTGCTGCCCTGACCATTGTAGGGTCAGATGGGGCTTGGTATGTGCAGAGGCGGAACATTATCTCCTCCTGTTCTCAGACCCGAAGGCCTAAAGGTCACCTGACCTCATAATGCCAGGTCCCCTTACTCCATGTCTCACACTTAATCACCAGAGAACTGGACACACTGCTCTCACACACTTACCTGACTCCCAGAATCTCATAATTGAGCGAAAAGCAGGACCTAGTCTGTGCTTATTATTTTCGTCTAAACACCACCTGTGCCCTTCACTCTGTCACATCTCTGCTCTTGCTCACCTCTAATGGAAGGCTATGAGATGGTAATTGTACTGGTTAGGGCAACACGAATGGTGACAATCGCTGTATTAATACTGGCCTACCTCTTTGTGGGTGAGCATGACCTTTTTCTTTTTTTCTTTTTCTTTTTCGATTTGTATTTTTACACTCTCCCACACGTATTTGCATGCAAACATATACAGGCGACCACACACACACACACACACACACACACACAGACGATACTGTTGGTTCCAGGATGTGGCCTGTTGTGCTGTGTGTACAAAGACGGGCTTTCCCTTTTCACTGCTGCTGCATTTCCATCTCTGATCAGTGTTTTCATGTGTGTTTGAGACACAGATAAAGTCAGTGAATGAAATTGCCCTAGAGATTGAACCGCTTCTAATTCGGTCATCGCATTAACAGCATCTTTTTTTTTTTTTATCTTTGTTCTGTTGGAAGGGAAATTTAAATGCACGCCACTGCTTAACATTTTCCAGATAAAGGCTATTAGAAATCACCTTTTATGCTATAAATATTTCATTCAGACCCGAATAAACATTTAGCTCATATTGTAAGGGTTCGTTTCAAATGTGATTGTGTGTGTGTGTGTGTGTGTGTGTGTGTGTGCAGTTAGCCTCTAAAGAAGAGGGAGATCAGGATAAGATATTGTCATAGCAGCCGGAGCTGCGACTGGTATTTACCCGCTCGTCCTGCCAAAAAGCTCGCGTTCGCCTGTTGCCACCTCCAGCACCATAACAGCCTGAGCATTTATTTTAGACATGAGATGATCACAGTGTTTTAGGACGCAGAGAATCACAGCGACACCCTCCCAATAAAATCCGGATTTAAAAACAAAAAACAAAAAGAAAGTTCCATCTTTCAGTTTGGTATTCATCAATCGACAGCGTGTAGAGAAAAAGAGGTGGCTGTTCAGACCCGATCAGGCCAAAATACGTCTAGTATCAGCTTAGCAACAAAGGTGGGTTCTCTCAAAAAGTCAATAATGAAATTCTGAGCTAGCGATCGATAGATCTGTTTCTCTTTAAAACCTCTCCGCCGTCATCGCGATCGTTGTCATGATCCGCGTCTCAAATCGAAAACCCTGACCATACATTCAAAAGCATTCACTAGTCTGGAAAATCCACATGACTGGTACGAAAAAACAGACCTTTTGGTAGGTTTGGTGTTTTTCTTTTTTTCAGTCCAAACACTAACTCTAATAGGAAAGCCGGTCAGTGTTAGTACTCAATAATGGTCTAGAAAAGTATACGAGTAGATGATTTGAGACACAGTGCTAGTTTGTTTAGTCAGTTGTTGGCACAGTGTCACGTGGCGCTTATACCGCCCCCGCTATTCACGTCGGGTTACGTGATATGCTAAGCAAACAATATTGCGTACGTGTGCTTAATTGAGCCTGTGACCGTGTTAGCTAGCTAGCTACATTATGTGAAGTAAGGAAGTTTATCTCAGCAGTATGTACAGTATTGCTAACATTAGCAATCTTTTACCCACCCTGACATGAATAGCCACTAGAGCTTTAAGCCTCTCCAGAACAGAGTGCGGGGTTGTGTGTGAGATAAATATATCTCAAGAAAACACAAATTTGGCCTATTTCCAGGTTTAAGTGGAATTATCAGTTCTGGGGAAGTACATCGTTATCACGGTCTATTTTATCAGCTCTGTCGAAGCGACGTGGTGTTTATAGTGTTTTATTCTGATGTAAGATGAGTCATTTTAGCCATCTTTCACCCCCAGTTATGTACACGCTGTACGGAGAAATTCAGTTCCAAATATGGTGACCATGACAGAACAGTCATGTGACTGAAAAATGACAGCATCGTGTAGTGTGTCTAAAATCTAAATCACGTTGGATAAAAAAAAGGTGGGTTCACCCAACGGCAAACGACTCTTATACACGGTCTTAATATATGAATATGAAATGATGAATTGTTTGTGTATCTCAAGCTTAACACTTTGAGACAGGAAGTTATATTTATTAGAGTGTGTGCTTGTTTTTACTGCTGTTTTTTTCTCACTCTCTTTAGGAAACTGGGATCCGCATGCGTTCGCGGAGAAGTTTGGACTTGTTGATCCAGTCGCCTCGGTCCAGTTCCTTACTCAGAACTTTAAAGATCAGATGACGCCACACACCTGAATCATACCTTACACCTTATGCAACTATTCTACAATCAGGGAAACTCGTTAAAACGGGGGAAAAAAACCCAAATTGTAATCGTTTTTCTCCCAGGTTTAACGTAAAGTAATGTATTTGCTTTACCTTACGTATAGAATATTAAAATAGATATTTTAAATAGGGTTTCACTGCTCGATGAACGAACAGAGCTGTATTTTAGAGTATCTGCCCTGCCAGTGGGATTTTAAAACTGTACCTAACTGTATCCTTAAAGGCATGTTGACAAAACTTGGTCCTTGGTCTCATCACTTCCTTAAAGAGTGTATAGTAGTCAGAAATGTGGAAACTACACAACCACAGAATGTATTTATACACATGTCTGAGGCGGTGGATTTTACACTTATTTTCAAGCAGTACTAATTATATAAGAGGTTGAGTATTCACACACACACACACACACTACTTTTTTTTAACTATTCTGCCACTCTTGCATAATCCACCCCTCACTTCCAGGCCACTGCAGCGGTGCATTAATGCTTTCTTGGCAGTCAAACTCCTCCGGTTGCATTCAGCAGCGCTGCCTCGTGCACGGGTTCGGGGCTTTTTCAGCTCTGGGGATTTCAGCTTTGTGTTTGAGACATCCAAAGAGATAAACAAAACAGCTCGAGGAATGGGGAATAGTGGCTAGTAGCACACTTTGGAGAGGGTGTGTGGAAATATCTGAGCTGGAGAGGAAGTACGTCAGGGCCAATAGAGGAAGAAGGGGGTGAAACCAACACCACAAGTCAGCCGGAAGCCACAATGGAACTACGACTAAAATACTCTCACAGCTACTTTCGGCCAGACGGTCCTAGAGTGACAGGAGGGGCACGAGTTCACATCTTTTTTAACCAGTACGGTGATGTTTTGTGGGGGGATTTTTTTTTTTGTTTGTTTGTTTGTATGGTTGTGTTTTTTTTTTCGTAATGGGAGAGAAACGTGTCATAGTTGTGAATGTGATGGGCAAGTTTCCACTGTGCAGTTTCTGTCTTACATGCCTGAATAATTTTACGTTTATATTCGGCAACAAATTTACATGAAGCACTATTTCAAGGTGAATTTGTCTAATAATGTACAGTCACTTCATATTCAGATGCAAAGGTTTCCAAACCGTCTGGATTTATTTTTACAACGTTAATAACGACTGGTTGTGGTTTTTTTTTTTGTTTGTTTTTTCTTTTTCTTTTTCAATCGCATCTGTGCCTGTACATATTATATTCCATTACAGAAGATTACAGAGTTCTCATTTAGAAAAGATAAAGATGATTTCCCCGCCAGCTTCATCAATAAAAAGTGTCTCGGTAAATGCCCCCGTTTTAACCATTTGGTGTATGTGCGTAGTCAACAAGATCTTTGGAGGTCGTGAGCTAAACCAGACAGGCTGCACTGCTGTAAATCTCAATCCCAATCCATTATGTTATTTGGCTTTTCTTGTTCAAGGTTTAATGCTTTTACGCTGAAAAACCTTTACGTTCAGGTCGCTAGCGCCGATGACCTCACTCTTCACTTCCATCAGCTCGAATTTCTTAATCAATCTGTGTTCGATTACAGAATATGTACTAAATGTTAGTATGCATGTCTCGAAGTTAATAAGACAAAACTACCTCTGCAGCTTTATCTCTGACACTGGAGACTCCTTCCTTCTTTAAATCCATCCATCCATTTTCCATACCTCTTATCCTACGCAGGGTCGTAGGAGAACCTGGACCCTATCTCAGGGAACTCAGGGCACAAGGCGGGGGACATCCGGGATGGGAGTACCCGCAGGAGGACGGGAAGAACATGCAAACTCCGCTCATGCAGGGAGGGATTCAAACCCCCAACCCCGGAGGTGCGAGGCAGATGTGCTGACCACTAAGCCAACATTTGTTTAAAATCTGCTTCTAAAGGAGCGTCCACCATACAAGTCCCGAGCACATTAATATAAACATAGAGCTGTTCCTCAAACATTACTATTTTTTTTTTTAATCGACATCAACATTGTGACCAATCAGAATTGAGAATTCAACATAGTGAACGTGGTTTTATTATCAGAAAACAAAAGATGTTATTAGGAATTGGCTTTCGTATGGTTAAAATGAGTTTATATACAAAAAACTCATATTTTCTCACAAAGATCTCCTCTCCGGATGTGTAAAAAAAACAAAACAACAACAACGACTGAAGAGCGTCACTGGAAATGGAGTATTGGTTTAGATTCTCCGGCTCTGTCTCAGAGGAACATGGCTATCAATACTCCACATGTTTGGGAACAAAGGGCTGGATCATTGCAGGTTAGTGGTGTGTCTGACTTGGTATTGTAGATGCATACACACACAAACACACACACAGTTCACCACAGCTGCATAGCACATGTACATTTGATCGTGCAAATGTATATAGAATGTATATCATTCCCTTTTTGTCTTCATTCCTCTGCCAGTCTTTAGTGAGGAACTTTGTGACCTTGTTGTGTGTTGAACTCAAGACAACAACTCGCTTGGTTTGGTTTATCAAACAGAGATTTCACATTTCAACACAAACGTATACTCATCTTTGTTTTCCTTTGGCTCAGATCAGACTTGTTATTGTTGGGGAGGAATTGTGAGTTCAAATCCAGACGATGTCTCAGCCAGCCATGACCGGGATCCTAAAAGAGCAAAATTGGCCGTGCTCTCTGGGTAGGATTGATGGCACTCTCTCTCTCTCTCTCTCTCTCGCTCTCTCTCTCTCTCTCTCTCTCTCTCTCTCTGTCGTGTCCATTACAGTGACACCAGCCGATCGTGGGCATCTGTGAGCTCATGTATGTGGAAGAGGGCGAATAGCGCCAGTAACTCAGCATGAGCAGCAGTTCGGAGAAATGTTCTTGGCTAGCTTTATGTTTCTCGGAGAAAGCATGCGTTAGCCTTCACCCTCCCTAGGTGGTAGCTGTTATATGATGAGGGAGCTCTGGCTGGTGGGAGTGACTTGGCAGGAGGAACTTAGAACTGACAACAGATCAGGTCTAAACGTTCGCATGTGTGTGAGTGTGTGTATACGTGGATGTGGGCGTGTTTTTATATCTTGGTGGGGACCAAATATAACTAAGTACAATGTGGGGACATTTTGCTGGACATTTTGCCCTGTGTGTGTGTGTGTGTGTGTGTGTGTGTGTACGCGAGCACATGTCTGCATGCCTACTCAAATAACTTCTGCCAAACAGCTTCACTGGATTGGTCCATTGGTCATATCCTGACTTCATTCATCTGCATTGAGGCTCCTGTTTGACACGATTTGACCGAATATGACATCTTAAGCATTTATGAAGTGGTCAGTCTCCTGGTTCCACTGTCTACACTTGACCAATCCCAATGCACTGCTGTCCAGCTGTCACGAAGCATGGTGACGGCTCAATGCTCAGACCATCAATGAAGAAAGGTACAAAAATGACCGAAAGGACATTTATTAGTGGCATATACAGTATGATGTACAAATGAAGTAATACATGATAGCTTGGATAGTCAGTATAGAGTTTGTTGAGCCAATCTGTGTAGTTTAATTACCATCATGTGCATTACCGTGACTTGACACAGCTAGACAAAGTGCAGCACAATATATATACATATATATATATATGACTGTTTTGACTTTGTATTTTTGTAATGCTAATTTTTTTAAGAAATAACCCATGAATGAATACTCACCTGTTTGTCCTAACAAGCGGGAATAACCAAACATTGTTCTGTTTCTAATATAGGTTGTATTGGAAATGTTTTTTTTTAAACATTGTATTATGTCTCAGGTCAGCCATTGTTTAACCATCACACATTGTTCCAAAATGTACATAAATAATCGTGTAATCAAGCTTCCAGGGCTTGGCTCCGGGCAACATTAGCAACGAGGAACAGTCATTTGAATTGGCCTGAATGCAGCCTGGAAAGAAACACAACTAATTTGATTATATGCCCATGGTGTCTTTGAATTTTTCCGCCATCTCGCTCAACAGATCTGTGACAGCTGAGCAATTCCATGGAATCCCTGCATGCAAAGTGAGCTGGGGGAACCCTGGAGACAATGATGTAACGACTGAATGGCGCAAACGTTTACACAGCAGCCACCGGAACGGCCGGGCGTTGACTCATCGCTCTACAATAAAGCTAAACGTAATGTCCTGTTTGAGGAAATCAAAAAAAATGTAGCATTTTCCTAGGTGTTGTGTCATCGTTCCATCTCTAACCCTATTAATAAGTTTGCCACGTTAGAAAGTGCCTTGGTATTAATAACATTCCTGTTTGGATGGGATTCCATCACTACTTTGGAGCTACTTTGGGGTGAACAGGGTGTATGTAGGCCAACTTCAATTTCAAGAAGTAACCACGTTATAATGGTCATAGTGGATCCCGAGACTAGCCCGGGAATACCGGACATGAAGTGGGAATACATCATGGATGGGACAAACGTCCATTGCACCTTGGGGCAATTCAGCATAGCCCACCTAGCATCAATCCACCTACCTGGCATGTTTTTGTTAGCTGGAAGGAAACCCGTGAAACATAAAAAACTCCACACAGACAATTTAGCCCAAGCTCAGGAATCGAAATACGATCCTAGAAATATGAGGCAGCGATGTTGTCATGTGACGTCAGAGAAGGAACTCTGGACTACAGTTCCCAGCAGCCACTGCACCACACCATCATGGCACATGACCACCTGCACCTGAATTTCATTCACGTTATCGAGCACTTACAGGTATTTATAGATTACACCGGTTGTCTTTCTTTGCCGTTTTTTCTCCGTCTGTTGCTGTGTTTATGTTCTTTGTTTCACGGTTATTCTTTGCCTTAGTGTTCTATAGCTACGGTTTTGTGTTTTTGTTCGTATTTATATTAAATCTAGTCTGCACTTGCATCCGTCTCCGCCTCCAATCGTGACAAATGTAATCCACTGTACCCCCATTCCACCGTGACTTTCCTTGAACCAGGATGATGTGAACCTAATGTTCTAGGTTCTGTCATCACCTACTGTATCTACATGTAAAGCGTCATGAAAGACCCTACAAGGACAGTATAATTCAGTAAGCCTCTGCTATTATACACTTCTTTTCTTTGTGTTCGCATGAATGAAAAAGGCGTAAACCTTAGATCGGACAGGAATCTGGCAAAACTAACCTGATTTCTAAAGAAACCTTAATATCACATTTCTGCCTGCAGGACCGGAGAGCACAAGAGAAGATGTTCTTCTCAGAAACACTCAAGACCGATGCTCACAAATGACTAGTTTTAACAAGTAAGAGCCATGCCCAGGAGGGAAAGACACCCAAGACCAGACTGAAGAATAACATTAGAGCGTAAAGCAGGACTAGAAATGTGTTGCACCTACAGGCAAAAGCCGAGCCTGGAAAAGCAACTCCGATAGGATTTTTGAACTGGACAGGGAAGAATTAAAGACGAGATGGGCACACAAGTGTGAATTTGTTCTCAGCACAGACTGAGTGTTATGGCATGTTTGCCAAGCTGTACACGTCATGGCATCAGGCAGTGGAAGAATCTTTTTTTTTTTTTTTTTTTTTTAAACGTTCTACTTCCTCTGTTTTGGTCTATAAAAAGTATTATTCAAATGATCAAGTCTCCATTCTCACTTTCAGTGTTTGCTGCCATGCTGCTCCAACTGCCACCCAACTGGTGCTGCCAATGGCCTTCCTTGTTCAATATGAATGAAATATCTGTGAAATGGAAAGAGCTACCAAGACGAGCGTGCATGCATGCCAAGCACTGGATCCTGGCATATCCAGATTCCTTTCTTTTTCTTTTTCTTTTTTTTTTAAATCATCAAAAATACAACCCTATTATTTGATTCTTCTTTCTAGCTCTTATGAAAAGATGATAAGCCTAGGAGGAGATGATCATCGCCCACAACAGCAGAACAAATTTCTGGTGCTGTTCATTGTTCGTCGTTGCTATCTCGGCTGCATCAAAAAATAGCGTTCGTATCCTGATCGGATCATGAGATATTTCCGATCGTGGGGAGATGGAGAACCCATAGGAATCCCCTGATGACAAATCCTGCTGTTTCATGCTATCTTAACGCTATCACCTACACAAGTTACAGCCCGCCCATACTGTGGCAACGAGCCACTGGATTCCCCCGGTGTATGTGCATTTGTCTGTGTGTGTGTGTGTGTGTGTGTGTGTGTGTTAGCTGTTTCGTGTCTATGTTTACCACGGCCCCTGATACACTCATGATTCAGACCCCTCTCCCACTCACTCTATTTTCGCTTCATTAGGGCCAAGTCTCTAGCGTCTAGTATCTGTATTAGTGTCAATTGCCAAGGCGATTAATTTGAGAGATAGGAACGGTGTATAGTGATTTTGGCAACACTTCGGTTGTGTGGGATTAACTAGGCCAGGTGGAGGTAAAGGTCACTTAAATATAGGATTGTACCATTTAATGTAGTGCGGGATTACAGAATAGATACGCTTTAAATGGCTAGTGGAAAATGATTTTCACCAAACTAACATTTCTGAAGGTCCAGTTACATAAACTCTGGATGTAGAAAGGTCCAGATAAGCAACTAACATGACTGAATAGTGACCGCAGTTATCTATTAATTGCTTAACCATTATTGATTCGTTTATGGCTATAAATAAGACAGTGCTTATGGTGAGGTTCACATTGCAGCTTTACGTTACCCTTTGGACTCTAAAATAAATATGTGTGCATGACTCTTTATTATGCCACTCAAAACTACTTCCACAGAACGTTTGACCGATCCTGTCACCTCCCACAGCTAGTATTTTTGATTGTGATCTTTTCTAACAACCATCATTGGTTTCGTTTCTTAAAATAAAAACCAATTAGTCATTTAAACCATCATGTCTCTGATCTGATTTACTGAAGATGAACGAATGAACGCTCAGAGCCGAGTTAATGAACATGGCCTTTCTTTATCTCCAAGCTTCATATCTTACCACTAGTACTGAAATTAAAACCTCTCTGAACAGAGAAGACGCATCTATTTTGAACTTGTACTTGGGGCTATAAATGCTCACTTCTCCATCCATTCATCTACAGACTTTCTGATTTCATCATTGACTCTTTTTTTTTTTTTTTTTTTTAAACGGGTCACATAGTCACTTCATTAATCACACCAGAAAGTATGAGATAATCGCTTTCTCATTTCCGTACCTGTCCTTTTAGGTAGTTTCTCATCAAATGAGTAAAATTTACCTAAATTATTTACATAGAGGCATGTGATTGGTTGAACTGAAACAGAGGATCTGACCAGAAACACTGTTAGGCTGCTGCTCTGGGACCTTGAGCAATGCCCTTAATCTGCAAAAAAAAAAAAAAGAGAGATAAATATAAGTTGCTCTCGCTAATGGCTTCTGCCATTAATGTAAATGAGTTGGGTCATGATTTAGAAACCTGAGTCATGGAAATACAACCTTTTTTTTTCTTCCAAGTACTGGATTTGTATAAGGGCGCACGGTGGCTTAATGGTTAGTACGTTTGCGTCACACCTCCAGGGTTGGGGGTTCGATTCCCGCCGCTGCCCTGCGTATGTTCTCCGAAGTTTGTTCTCCCCGTGGTTTCCTCCGGGTACTCCGGTTTCCTCCCCAATCCAAACACATGCACGGTAAGCTGATTGGCATGTCTAAAGTGTCCATAGTGTATGAGTGGGTGTGTGAAAGTGTATGTGATTGTGCACTATGATGGTTGGCACCCCGTCCAGGGTGTACCCCGCCTTGTGCCCCATGCCCCCTGGGATAGGCTCCAGGTTCCCCGCGACCCTGTAGGATAAGCTGCACAGAAAATGGATGGATTTGTATAAGTACTATGATTTGAAATAATATTTCAAGTACCCTGATCCACATCCAGACCACGGTCCACTTGATGTAGATTCACAAATATGAGACACCTTTTGGCTACAGCTCCAAGCTAGGCAAATTGTTAGGAGCAGGCAGATTTGTTTCTCACCTGCTTAAAAATTGATGTATTCTGGACTAATATCATAGTTCTGTCTGTAAAATGTCAGTGAGCAGAACATTATGGCATGGAGCAGAGTTTGAATATCATCCCAGTTAGATAGTAGATGTTAGTTTGGGAGCACAGGAGCTTGTTGAGGCCCTGCTGAGACACTAGTAGCCTGGGCTCGATGGCAGTGCTCCCAGGCCTCTAGGGGGGAAAAGTAGGAACTTATTATTCTTCTGTGCATTTTTTTGGCCTCTTGGTTGACAGGCTCGTAGCCGGCATGCAGATGTCAGCCTGATTTGCAGTCCAAATTGTAACTTTATCTCTCTCTCTCTCTGTCTCTCTCTCTTTCGCTCTCTTTCCATATTGCATCAGCATCCGTTCCAGCGAATGCATGGCAGCCTGGAGTTTTACTCAGTGTCGATAATAAGAGTGGCTCAGTGCCTCACTGATTGGCCAGGCTCAGGAATGAAGAATTTTAGCTGGACACATGAGCGTCCTCGTGGGATTCTCCGGCCCCCTAATTGGACTGTGTAGAGTCAAGTATGTCCATCCTACACACAGCTATATATAATAATGATTATTAGCATTGTGTCATGTAGTTTTTTTTTTGTTGCTATTTATTTATTTGTTTCTTTCTTTCTTTCTTTGTTTAGCAACAAATAATCAGAGCTATTTTTCTGTGACTTCATTTACCCACCCATACGCTCAGTTTCAGTGCTCTTCTTTTATTTTTCTTTTATTTTTTTATTCCACTATCCTAACTATTAAAAATAATAATAATAATAATAATGCAACTAGCCAACAAACAATAAAAAAAGATTGTTAGTTTGTGTTACTTGAAAAGAAAAAAAATTAACGTGTCTGATAAGGGTTTTTTTTATTATTATTTTATTTTATTTTTCTCTCTCTCTCCTCGGGACTTTAAGTTGAAATATGACCCATGACGTTTGGCCTCTGCGGTTCCTTTAATGGCGGCAGGTTCCGATCTCTTTTCCACCAGGTCGCTCAGGCGGAAATACGCTGACCAAATAAGGGCAGCGAGGAGGGCGGAGCCGGACATAAACGCCTTACATGGACTTTCCACTTCAGCGTAGCGCGCGCGGTCAAAGCCGAGCCCGCTGATTGGCTGGGCGCTCTCGCTGTATTTACAATTGTTTTGTTTTTTTTTTAGTGTTTTTTTTTCACGCCGGTCTTCCTCCAGTGCTACAAGCTCCCTGCGCTTCTCCTCTTCTCCTCACTGATGGGTTTAAGACCCAGAAATGATCTCGCAGTGTGTGTGTGTGTGAGAGAGAGAGAGATTAAAATCTAAGGAGTGGAAACTTTTTTTGAGCAGCAAACATTTCCTCATACTCTTGTTGTGTATAATGAGTGCACTTTGGCACAGCTTGTCACTTTAGAGAAAAGTTTATAAGCGCAAAAGCATCAGATCATTAAAAAATAAATAAATAAATTAAAAAAAAAAAAAAAAAAGGAGCACGAGGTGTTTGGGGTCTAAATAGCCTTGCCATGGCTTCTCAACCCAGTTTTAACAGATTCATTCATTTGTTAACCCTTTATTAGGTGATATTCACACGCGCGCGCGTGCGCGTGTCCTTGGATGATTTTTGGAGGAGTTAAAAAAAAAAAAAGTGCGCTATAAATCTAGAAATGAATTCATTTCTGTTACAACCATAGCCTATAGTGCAACTTTGTTATAGGCTAACTGGTTCAAAATGATCAAACCACATGACAACATCCTGTCAATCTAAAACGGTCATATTTGAATGTTTCCCCTCGAACACTCCATTCATTCATCCGTGTAATCCAACTGAATAAAGTGTTTACAAAACCCCCTGAAGAAAAATCAAAAGACACCTGCGCCTGCTTTGCCTTCGCATATTCCTTTCACCGGGGCTTCGTACCAAACTGCACACCGCGTCCTAAACAGCGCCCTGGGGTTAGAATAGGACGCCGCCGGAGCGCGCGGTTGATGTTGCGGTTGTGTGTCGCGGTTTGGGACGCGGCCCCCAGGGCTCCGAACGTTCCACTACGAGGTGCTTCCATTGTGACGTCGCGCCGTAGCGGCCACAGTTCCTTTGTGTCTCCATATATGGTCATCTACGTCACGGACATGTTCCGCCCCCCTGGTTTTAACGAGAAAAAGCGTTGGAGTTCCCTCGGCCGAGCGACACAGCGCGCGAGCAGCCAGTGCACTTGTGCAATCAGCACCAACATCATCGCTCCTTTCGATTCAGAGACTTAAAACTATCCCAGCAAGCAAGCGATGCAGAAATAGCGTACTCATTTATTTGGTTAAAAAATAAACAAACAAACAAGGAAAAAGAAGAAGAAGAAGCTTGAGCCGAGGCATCTTCATTTCAACCGGGAACTTGGATACAATCATACTTTAAGGGATTCTTTTGTTGTTGTTGATTTTTTAATTTTTTTTTATTTTTTTTATTTTTGCTCGTATTTTGTTCTCGACTTTAGATAAGCGCGGAAGACTGGAGACCGCGGGCGAGTTAAAGCCCGCGCGCTGTCGCCGACACGAGCCACTTGATTGAACTTGCTATGACAGGTAAATTAGCGGAGAAGCTCCCTCTTACCATGAGCAGTTTAATCAACGCCATACCTGACAGCCTTTATCCTGAAGAGGACATTCCCACTTCATCTATGAACATCTTCACCAGCACGGACCCCGTCTCGCACTACTCGCAAATGAACACAGGTAACTTTGGAACTGATCTCTCAGTGTGCGATGTGGAAAGAGTTGGGATTGTCATTGTGTTTGTAGCTTATCCTACTGTGCACGAGCCTCACTCGGTATCACGGTGTGTAGCTCGCGGGTGTGTGGCACGAGCGGTTATAAGGCAGCACGTCTTTATTCCCTGTATAAGCGCACTACTCGGTGTGTGTGTGTGTGTGTGTGTGTGTGTGTGTGTGTGTGAGAAAGAGTGGTGTTTGGACCTCATTGTAGCGCACCGTGTGTGTGTGTGTGTGTGTGTGTGTGTGTGTGAGTGTGTTTGGGATGCTACCTGTTCACTGTCCTTAGTGATGCTGAGATGGTGTTTAGTAGCCAATCATTTATTTATCAAACCGAATGAGGTGTTAATCAAGCTAATGTCTGTTAGAGTCTGATTTATACGAACAAAAACACTGTCCTCGTCTGGAATAACGTTTTATTATCGATAGGCTATAGGTACACGCGTTAATGTAATCACGTGATAGGAGTCAGAAGAGGCCATCCAGGTGATAGAGTGCACGTGCTGAACAAACACAACTACTGTAATGAATGAACATATACAGTGTGTTTATAACCTATAACCTGTTCGTGTGTGTCTGGGGGGGGGGGATTCGTGTGCGCGCGCGTGTGTGTGTGTGTGTGTGTGTCGTAGTTATGGATCAGTTAGAAAGGCTAGAAATAATTCCCAAAATGTGCTTAATAATTCTACACCGAGTGATGACTGTGTGTAGATTAATTAAACACAATAAATTATGTAAATAAACTAGTTAATTAATTAATTGATTAATATGTAAAGGGTCATTTTCTGTGAAATGCAATTCGGTATAATGTAGCCAAGTACCAACACCAGCATTATTATTATTATTATTATTATTATTATTATTATTATTATTATTGCTACAGAGTGCAATTACTTTCTCTATCTATCTATCTATCAATTTTGTTTTATTTTGGATAAGTCAGTGTTTGATTATTTCGGGCCCGAGATGGAGTCGAGCTGCCATGGCGCAGGTGGGCGGTTTTGGGTCGGCGCGCGCGCTGCTTTCGAAATATGTCTCGTGCCAAAAAATCGCTTCACACGTGCACGAGGCTCCGCTTCCATGAAAGATTTTTTTTTTTTTTTTTTTTTTTTTTTAAACCCTGAGCTAAACATGAAATCCTCTTAGAAACTTATCTGGATATGATAGTCTATATCATATTTAATAAATCACATTTTAGTGCATTAATTTAATGCGTTCCAGTGGGACGTCATCACTGACCATATAAGGCTCGAGCTCGAGTTGTAAAATTATTTCAGAATGTAGAAATTAGAAATAGAATTAACCCACGCTGTGCGTTTAGTGTTTTGAAATAATTTACCGACAAAAAAAAAATAATTCATTTGCCAACAAGGAAAAAAATATATATATATATATATAGAGAGAGAGAGAATGAAAGAAAATATACAATGTGCAGGAAAGTGATTTTTTAAATAATAATTAAAAAAAATACAGAAACAAATAATTTGTATTATTCATCTGTAATACGTTTCTCAATAATTAGCCTATATAGTTGCAAATTAGAAAATTGGTGATAAATCGAAACTGCTCATTTATATGAATAAAAGTAAAAATGATATGGTTAAAAATTTAAACAAAGAAAGAAAGAAAAACATCCCGACTGTGATTAATTAGCATCTGCAATCAAATAAATAAATAAATAAAAAAAATTTTTTTTTTTAAAAAAAAGGTGCGACGTCTAAAATCCGCAGATGATTTCATTTTCCGCTGTTTACATTTCATTTCCATTGAAACGGTTTGAAACGCGCTTTTGAACGCAGCCCGAGTTCCTTGCTCAGCCTGCAAGGATTTCGGCAAAACAGTGCTTTGAGTCTAATTTATTAATAACCCGAATAAGACTAAGAGTAGGCTGTATTATGTACACAAACAGTGCTGTATTCGTGGAAATATCAGGTAGAGGTGAAAATAAATCCAAAACATATATATATATATATATATATATATATATATATATATATATATATATATATATATATATATATAAATCTCAACCTGTTATGATTATTAATAATAGCCTCCTAAACTCGTCTCTGTGCTGCAAATGTGATGGAGGAAATATATTTAGGAAATCCTGAATCAGGGAAAATATCCTCAGGTTTTTGTTCGAGAATAAGGTGCACAGGTTATTTGTGTGTGTATCAGGGGTTCAGTGTATAATTGGGTGGTCTTCTGAATGAGCTCCACTTTGTTACACACATTAATACGAAGCTGTTTTAGTTTTATCACATCTCTCTCTCTCTCTCTCTCTCTCTCTCTCTCTCTCATACACACACACACACACACACACACACACACACACACAGAAAACAGAGGAGAAGAAAAAAATCTCCAGTGTTAATTTAACACCTACAGTGTTTCATTCGGGTCCATCTGGACTTATAGAAGCACAATGAGTGTTAATTTGTCCTCGTGTCATCCGTCTCAATGAGGTTAAAAGTGACATAAATGACAAATTCACATGAAATTAAATTAGACTTAAGTGAAATACATGGTTGATCCAGATTTAGATGTTTTTCAAATCCTGTGGGGGGGGGGGGGGGGGGGGGGCATCTTGTGCCAGCTTGAATTCTTTATGTGTGCTTTATGCTTTTTTTGTTTTGTTTTGTTTTGATTTGTTTGTTCTCACAATGAATCACGATTTGCTGTATTCAATGGAACTATGTATCAGAGCACCAAGACAAATCCTGTGTGAGGTCCTAGGATTGCATAAGTTGGCAGGAAAGATCTCTTTTTGTCCATACGTTAAATCCCATATCTAAAAATACTAGAAAGCGATAAATTCATGTCGAGGATTTGATTTCATTAATACATGACACGGACAAGTTCATTGATGATCTTCATAACTAGATACAGTGTGTGTGTGTGTGTGTGTGTGCACGTGCTTGATATGACATATGGTTGTACAGGGAATCCTGTATCTTCTGAAGGACACGTTGTACTTTAGAACCTGAGGGAGGGAGAAAGAGAGAGAAAGAGGAAAAGACTGAGAGGAGGAGCGGATAGTCGCTTCAGTCTCAAGTCAGCCGACAAACTTTTCCTTTTTTTTTTCCCCCCTCTGACAAAGATCTAATTATTGTTATTCTCGTTTTAACTGTTCGGAGCGAACGATTAGCAGAGGTATGGCGAGACGCAGTGTTCTGTAGCTAAGTCAAAAGCTCTTCTATATTCTTGCTGGAGCAGGACATATTTTCAAGCAGCAACACCCAGTTGACGAACCACTCTCAAAGATAGCAAGAACAGAAGTGCTTTTTGTGTGGCTTTCTCCTCAGTTGACCTTTCCGTTTCTTCCCACAGATAATATCATGGACTTAGGAATGGGAGGTGAGAAGAGCAGCAATGAGATCCAGTATGCTTCCAACAGTTTTCAGTCTAATCGAAGCGGGCAAACAGTGACGTATTTGGGAAAGTTTGCCTTCGACACCCCTCCTTCAGGCGGCATTGGGAGCTCAGGCTGGTGCCCGGACAACAACATCATCAGCCTGGTGAGTGCTGGCATCCTCGGCGTGTCCCCATCGCCGGGTAGCATCACCACGCAGACGTCATCATCGGGCGGCATGAGCGTCCAATCTTCGGACATTGACCAAGTGTACGCCCCGCCCCTTCCTGCTTACTCCGCCTGCGGTGACATGTACCAGGAGCAGGTGGCGTTCCACCACAGCCCTGCAGCGTCGTCATCGCTGTCCTACCCACCCTCCGAGTACCACAGTACCACCAAAGCCGTAGACGCCAGCCTCTTCTCCATGATCCCCGACTACAACCTGTTCCAGCACCAAGGTGGCGCGGGTGAAGCGGGCGCCATGGAACACAAGCCTTTCCAAAGCGTGGAGCCCCTTCGTGTAAACCCACCACCTATCACGCCGCTCGAGACCATCCGGGCGTTTAAGGACAAGCAGCAGCTGCAGCCGGGCTTCCTGGGCTCGCAGCAGCACCACATTTCCCAGCACCACCACCACCACCACCAGCCCCAAACTCTCGCCCTTAAACCCGTCCGCCCTCGAAAGTACCCGAACCGGCCGAGCAAGACGCCGGTGCACGAGCGTCCCCACGCGTGCCCTGCCGAGCACTGCGACCGGCGCTTCTCGCGCTCTGACGAGCTTACGCGCCACTTGCGCATCCACACAGGCCACAAGCCCTTCCAGTGCCGCATCTGCATGCGCTCGTTCAGCCGCAGCGACCACCTGACCACGCACATCCGCACGCACACCGGCGAGAAACCTTTCTCCTGCGACTTCTGCGGACGCAAGTTCGCTCGCAGCGATGAGCGCAAGCGTCACGCCAAGGTGCACCTCAAGCACAAGGACAAGAAACCTGCAGAGAAGGCGGGCAGCTCGAGTGCCACGGCAACGACAGCGACTCGCTCATCTCCACCTGGCTCCTGCGGGAGCAGCGGCGCCAGCGGGGCCAACGTCCTGACTGTTACAACATGCGCATAGGACTGAGAATGACACTAGTGTTTGATAAGAACGAGGGAGGAAGAAACTGAGCTCTTTCCTTTCTTCTGAAAGGCCTAGTCATTGACTCTCACAAACTCTCCCTCTCTTCATGCATTAGTTCTTTGGTTACAATGTTTTTATAAGGTGGTATAGTCACATTCACGTCAACCCTTACCAGGGGGTTGAGGGGACACACTAGTGTTTAATGGCAGGGAGAATAGCAGAGTGGGGTAGCAGCCGGTGGACAGTCAGGTCATCCCAGGAAGAAAACAAAAACAAGGCACTTTTTTTTCGGGGGGTGGGTGGGGGTGGGAGCATTACAGGCTCAGGGAGTCCTAACTTCCGGCTCCGTGGACCTACACACTCCAGTGATATTTCAGTCTATCTCAGATTAGTACGTTTTTAAAATAAATCTAGAATCCAAGCTCACCAACTCTTGGCGTCGATTATTTTTTTACACCGCATTTCAGCTTGTCGATGGCTCGTCAAATACGAAAAAGTGCAATTTAATTTCCTCAACTTTGTTAGTACCTTGTTTGCGCTGCACTTTGGTTCCTGTTGTTTTTGTGTTTAAATAATGCTCGTTAGTTATTTAATTGATGATATTTTTTTTTAAACGATGTGCCAAAATCTGTTTTGAAATACTACAGCCAATAATTATTATTATTATTATTATTATTATTATTATTTTAATTTTGTGTTGTCGTTCTCATGAGTGTAGCAGGGACTTTTATAGCGAAGCTACCGGACGATCGAGTTTAAGGGAAAGCCTCGAATATTACAGCACTGAAAGGCTCAGCGAGTTTTGAGTATCAAGTGGGTGTTTCTTGTGTAATTAGGCCGTGTTATCTTAATATCTCAAAATCCCATCAGTACAATTAAGCAGATCTGGACGCCTTTTGGTAAACAGTAACAGATTGCCTGTACAATACCATGAGAAAAAAAAATAAATAAAAAAGCAAGTATGTTTCTTGGCATCCGAGCTCACTTAAGTGCAGTTTACTTATATTAGCATGAAATTAAGATAAGATAAGATCTGTGGTGTTTACTTCTGCGGAGTGCAGAATCTGGGAAGGACAAAAAGCTACACGTACTTCTGTTAAACGCCGAGATTTATAATCGTCCTGCCATTTCACTGTTTTTATTTTTGTTACTATAATAGTGATTTTATTCAACACCCCCCCCCCCCTCCCCCAGTCTGTATGCCTGCATGCATCATGTGTTGGTAGTGTGTCTGGATTAGCACTGAAACAGAAGGACATTCCTGGGAGCAATAGCCTGTGTGTGCATCTCAACCCCTCGGAACAGGGAGTTGAATGAAATGATGTGAAATGATGTCATGATGATATTTATGTGTGTGTCATTGTTGTTGCTGTTGTGTTGTTGCTAACGAGTTCCCATTGGTTTATCTTGCTACGTTTCACGCGTCGTTTGTTCAGCACACACACACACACACACACACTCACACACACACAGCAAAACGATGGAAATAACAGCTTTAGAGCATTAATCTGGGACGCCGGAAAAACTTCCTGACTGAACTCAGCCATATGCATGCCATTAGAGATGTTTTTGGATAAAAAAAAAACAAAAACAAAAAAAAAAACAGTTTGGACATTTGTTTGTTTGTTTTCTTTCTTCTCTCCCTTACAGCTCTGAGGAGCGGCAGCAGTAACGTGGTATCCTCCACGTGTTTTCTTTGTTTTTTTTTTTTTTGTGTGTGTGTTTGTTTGTTTTCCTCCTACATGGAACACACTGAGAGATTCTGACTATCCGAGAGTGGATGGTCTTTTGTACAGTCGCCTATATAAACACACGGCACACACACACACACACACACACACGTGGTGTTTTCTACTAAAGAATGTACAGTTTAATGGAAAGCAATGCGCTTCAGTATTACAGCGTGTGTCCGTGCGGACGCACGCGCCTCCGCACTCCCAGATCCGACCCGGAAGTGTAAAGGGTGTGTTAACGTAGGCTACATTTCTGAAGACTGTGTACATAATGTAGAATGTGTTTTTTTTTTGTTGTTGTTGTTGTTGTTGTTTTTCTTTTTGTTCGTTTCGTTTTTGTTCTGTTTTTTTTTTTTTAACTGTGAGTGCGTTAAAAAGAAAAAGAAAAAAAAAAGAAAAAGAAAAAAAGAAGAAGCATTGTCCAACAGTGTCAAATCTGATGCATCCTACGTCCTGAAATATTGTTTTTGTGCATAATATACAAAGATGGAGACACACTGAATGATGTGTTTATTAAAGAAATAAACCATAAGGTTATTTGGAACAAAAAAATCCTAATGTGTGTGTGTCAGTATGTCAATATGTGCGATCTTAATTAGCAGTCTTCGCCTCATGAAAATGGGAGATGGTAAATCGATGTACAGTACCAGCACGGCTTGCTGGAGCGTTCTGTAATAATGATCACTCTTGTGTATTTGCCCGGGGCGGGGCGTTCATTGCAGGAACTGTGTTCTTGTTTGGAAGTGAAACAAACATATACAGGATTATAATTGTTTCGTGTTGTTGAGACATTTTGCTCAGCTCATGATGGAGGGAGTAAAAAAAAATGCCCCCTTCACATCACACTCCTAATAAACTGACCCCGTTTAGTCCTGAACAAAACCCTACCACTTACAGGCATGCGTGTCCTGGCACTCTGCCATGCGTCCTCCGATTAACACGGCCCCCGACAGCAGCGCGGTTCTGTCTTCTGTCAGCTTCCCCGAATGAATGCGTGCCCGAGACCGTAGGCGTCGGTTGACGTTGGCTAATCTAGCAGCATGGATTTATCAACATGAATAGCGTCTCATTCTTTAACAGCATATGGAACGAAAGACGTGTAGACGTGTGTCTTCCTATTACAGACGCAATTACAATTCTGAACCACTTACACTATACGTCGACATGTTGGTCTGTTTTCACGTGGGTGACCAGTTTCCTACCCACAATGCACTTATAATAGTGGTGCAAGTGGGATTTATCCCTAACATCATCTCTACCTTAAGAGAGCAATGCAGCGGCACTTTAGTCTTTTAGATTTTTTTCGACAGCGCGTGCTGCTCAAACTGATCACCTTCATCACACCCGTCGTCTCATAGATCGCTGACTAGCTGAGCTGAGCGCTATAGCTGCATTGCATTCTGGGACTGTGCTCCGACGTATCCACTACTTCCATCCCGAATTTCTTATTAATATGACGTTGCAGGGAGTCGCACCTCTGGGGTTGGGGCTTCGAATCCCGACTCGAAGCCCCAGAGTTTGTACACAGAGTTTAGATGTTCTCTCAGTGCTTCAGGGGTTTCCCCTGGGTACTCCGGGTTTCCTCGGCAAGTCTAAAGTA
The DNA here is from genome assembly GCF_001660625.3 of Ictalurus punctatus. NCBI lineage: Eukaryota > Metazoa > Chordata > Actinopteri > Siluriformes > Ictaluridae > Ictalurus > Ictalurus punctatus. The sequence continues at coordinate 4,373,762 of NC_030420.2, read as the reverse complement.
GGCTGCGTGCGTTGTAGGCTGATTGGCATCTCGAAAATTGTGCGATTGTGCCCTGCGATGGGTTTGCACCCAGTCCAGGGTGTCCCCTACGACCCTGTGTAGGATAAGTGGTACAGAAAATGGATGGATGGATGATGTTGCGGGAAAATAGTGAGTGAGAAAACGTCCTCTTGCTCTTTTGTTTCTTCAGAACTAGCACCGAAATCTGACGGTTATCACTTGGCATTATAACCGCCGCTAGCTATAGGAACAAAGACCTTTTTCGAAGACAATGCGGCACAAACTTCTCATGTTTTCAATAATGAAACTACAGCACCAACCAACAGCTTAAACATCTATCCATCTTCTATACCGCCTATCCTTTAGGGTCACGGGGAACCTGTAGCCTATCCCAGGGGGCATGGGGCACAAGGCGGGGTACACCCTGGACAGGGCACAATCACATACACATTCACATACACTACGGACACTTTGGACATGCCAATCAGCCTACCATGCATGTCTTTGAACTGGAGGAGGAAACCAGAGTACCCAGATGAAACCCCCGCATCACGGGAAGAACATGCGAACTCCGCACACACAGAGCAGCGGCAGGAATCCAACCCCCGACCCTGAAATTTAATATTACACAATAGTTCCATGAAAGCGTTCACGTTTTTGTATTTAAGGACTGGCAGAAGCTTTCAGAACGTCTCCTAGATGGTATTAGTAGGACTAACACGTAATACATATAAGACAAATACATGGGTGCTTCAAGTGCGTAATTAAAACAATTCTTCCGATTCGATTTGGAAAATTTCCAATGAAATGTCACAAACATTTCTCAATTCAATTACAGCAGCCCCATTTTTAACCATACAGTAGGGTGTCTGGTTCACAATGCTACCGACACTGTACAGTTTTGCTTCATTTGCTCATGTGCTTGATATTTTAATGTCGAAATGACAATTGTGTTAATGGATGAAGTGAAGGGATGAGGATCCGTTTCGATCCGAAGCAGAGACGGAGAGATTTATGCACTGATGCAAATCATAATGATAACACTACTGGTGTGTGTATGTGTGTGTGTGTGTGTGTGTGTGTGCGTGTGTGTGTGTGTGTGTGTGCGTGCGCTCTTGTTGTCTAAAATCTCTGCTGTAAGAGGAAAATCTTAGCATGAATAGGTTACGCGCTCTGATCGAAGAGGCAAACGTTGACGCTCTCTACGGATCTGGCTCCTGCGCTCCTCCACAGCTTCTTGTTCTTTTTGGACTGATATCTTTATTTCTCAGGGATGGTTATAGATGGTATGGGGAAGGAAAAAAAAAAACAAAAAAAACAACTGTTGTTTTCTTTATTGTTACAAAAATAGCTTCTGGCATAAGTGTTCTTTCTTTGATTTGATTTTTATTTATTTATTTAAAAATATATATATATTTATTTATTTGTTCATTGCCAAGAACTGTCAGAAAGCCGGGCCAAACTGAACCAGGAAAACAGAGAAGGTAGTGTTCACAGATTAGATGGAAGTGGAGCCTTTGGGTGTGTGTGTGTGTGTGTGTGTGTGTGTGTGTGTGTGTGTGTGTGTGTGTGTGTGTGTGTGTGTTGAATCCAGAGATGCTGTATCAAATAGGTCAGCTTTTTGAAGGAAAAATATAGCCGTATCAGAATGGCTGACAAAATTGTACATTACTATTATTTATATTCATTTATAACACAGCGCTGTTGAATTCTTCGTTCTGATTGGTCAGTAGGCGGTGATGCATTTTCTATAAAAGCAGCTCTGACAATAGTGACGGCTACAAGGTTTATATTAACCCTCTACTGCATGAATTATTGTATTTACATAAAAATATATATATAAATTCCCTTTATTTTTATTACTTGAATTAGTTAAAATTATATATATATATATATATATATATATATATATATATATATATATATATATATAAAATAGATCTCTATTTACAGGGAGTCGTTGGTAAATTGCCGTCATATGGCAACAATGTGCAATGGTGGAAAGTATCATAATATCTCTCATGAATGAATACGATGACAATAAAAATGAAAGCATGTGATCTAAAACGTTGTCGTTTCTTCTACGGTGGAGATTTAAACACGTGTTCATCCGGTGACGTTTTCCCTACGGAGACGTTTATTTAACGTGTTTGGAAGGAGTCTCCCGTGTCAGAGGTTTGTAAGAGTCAGAGGTAAAGCTGTAACTTTACGGTTTTACGCCATAGATGTAAATGCAGGTGTTACGTGTTCATTCGTCGCACGTTCGCACATGATGTGCGTACGGCGTACGGTACATCTCGGACGCTTTCCCCTAATACGATTCCTAAGAGAAAGCGGTTATAAAATGCACCGTGTTGCGTGTTTGTCGATGGAAGTAATGAGCACATACAGTCGCAGCTCCTCGGGTGTTTTCTGACCACGACCGCTCGTTGCCCGTCTCGAGATCCTCGCCAAGCTGAAAAGCCTCTTTTATGCTCGTGTGTGCAGAGCAATATGCCCTGAGGGCGCTGCACCAAATGTAAACGTGACCTTAGTGTCTCGTCCATCGGGGATTACGTTCAGCTGGAGTCCGAGTCCACGTCAGCGGTTTACACCCTCTGAGCCGCTTGCTGTGATTAATCATTAGAAACACTCTTTTGACCATTTTCTGTACGACACGCTACTCTCGCTCACTTTCCTATAGCATGAAGAGTCAACGTTCACCTGTCGATTAGACAAAAGATCAGGAGACCTCTTCAGACCTCTTTTGGTGACCGTCTCTAGCGTCAGATTTGTGTTCCAGTGTGATGTGATCTTCTGCTGTGGTAGGTAGGTAGGAAGCCCAGCCTCCGCAAGGGTTGATGTGTTGTGCATTCTGAGCTGATTTTCTGCTCGTTACGGTTGAAAAGAGTGCTTGTTTGAGTGACGGTAGCCTTCCTGTCAGCTCAAACTAGTTTGGCCGTTCTCTGACTTCTCTCAACGAGGCGTGTCCACGAGGCGTGTAAAAATCTCAGGAGATCAGCAGGTTCTGAAATACCCGATCTGTCACCAACAACCGTGCCACGGTGAATGTCGCTGAGATCACATTTTAGCCCCGTTCTGACGTTTGACGTCACCGTTAAGAGAAGCTCATGACATGCATGCCTTAATAAAGGAAAAACAAAACACATTCGCATGACTAGTCATACCACTTTAATATTCTGGTCTGATCACTACACGTATCCGTTTCTCACTATAGTATTTATTGTCTTATGGTTTTTTTCCCTTTTCGTCAGGGTTAGCACGTTTGTAGCACATTTGGGGTTTGGGATTTGAATCCTGCCTTTGCCCTGTGAGCACCGAGTTTGCATGTTCTCCCCGTGCTTCGGGGGTTTCCTCCGGGTACTCCGGTTTCCTCCCCCAGTCCAAAGACACGCGTCGTATGCTGATTGGCATTTCTAAATTGTCCGTAGTGTGTGAATGTGCACTGCGATGGATTGGCACCCGATCCAGGGTTCCCCCTGCCTTGTGCCCCGAGTTCCCTTGGATAGGCTCCAGGCTCTCCACGACCCTGTGTAGGACAAGTGGTACAAAAAGTGGCTGGATGGATTGCATCACGTTATAAACATACCGCATCATGACTAGTTCTCCGAATCATTATAAGTTGCACCACAGTGTCATGCTAATATTACTAATAGCTGCCGTGATGTTTGACAGCATACCAACGTTTACAACATCACATGTTTATGAAAGATATTAGAACACATACTTTTTGATGTCTGTCATAATGCTTGGCAAAGATTAGTCACATTAATCCCAGAAATGTCAAGTTATGAGTTTTAGTGTTGCTGCTTAGTCTTTAGCAGCGTCATAAAGGACTAAAAAAAAAAAAAAAAAAAAAAAATCAATCAAATCAAGGACTAAAAAAATCTAAACAATGAAACCTGGATATATTAACAAAAATGTATTTTAATGTTTTTTTTTTTTTCTCTCTCTCATGTTATTACCACAGTGCTTCTTAATACAAAAAATTTGTGCAACATACACAGGAACTCGTACGGTAGGTTCTCCATTTAAACGGTAATTTTTTTGTTGTTGATATGGTGCCGTTTTCTGTGAGGAGGTCTTTATTTAACATTAATGAAAGGAGTCTTCAGTGTCAGGGCTTTGTAACATAACAGAGGTAACACTGTGACCTGAAAGTTTTCTGAAGCAAAGGGCTTCAGTACAGTTTTATTTTTCCGGTAACATGACAAACTGCCTTTTTTTTGTCTTATTAATCGAGAGAGAGAGAGAGAGAGAGAGAGAGAGAGAGAGAGAGAGAGAGAGAGAGAGAGAGAGAAGAGAGCTTTCCGGAGTGCTGATTTTGGTAGTCATGACCTGTCTATTTTATTCCTTAACATATTTCGTTTTCAGACAGGAAGTACATAAAACATACTGTGAGTAGAGTACTCACAGTAAAAATGATCATGTGATAGAATTACTCTTGCTAACAGTAACATGACAGTCACATCACTGGACGTTATCTTTCATGAAAACATATGACAATAGGTTTCTCAATGTATAATGACATGGTTAGGACAGTCTTATAATGGAGGTTTTAACGGTTCAGTGTTATTCCCACATGGTCACTCCCAAACAGTTAAACTGTTCAAAATGTGAAAGAGTACCCTGCTGAAAAAACCCCCCAAAAAACAATACAAACCCTCACAGAAATTTTAAGGGTTTCCACTACAAATACCATTACAAACCATTACCTAACCATTAAAAACTTTACAATAACCATTATTGGTTCTTAATAATATCCACTAGACAGAATAAAGGCTCTGTGTTACTGATCAGAAGGTCAGGAGTTCAAGCCCCAGCACTGCTAAGTTTCCACTGTTGGGCCCTTGGGCAAGGCCCTTAACCCTCAATTGCTCAGTTGTATAAATGAGATAAATGTAAGCTCTGCCAAATGCCATGAATGTAAAAGCAACAAGTTACCAGTAGAGACCCACAGGGACAATTACAGTTTCCATTAAAACCAATACAATTCCCATTAAAACCATTAAAAGTGCCCCCCCCCCCAGCAGGGTGGAGTGTGAATAAAAGCCAGTGTTTACATCTGAACTGGATAAACCGGCTGCCAAATGAATAAATGTACTTCTTTTATACCAATATATCTATTTCAACTAAACGTTTGGGTTTAAGACATAAGGAAACATTTTTGGAAAAGATTTAAAAAAAAAAAAAAACTGCTTAACTTTAGGAAAGAGAAAAGAAAGAGGCGGATGTGAGAAGACTGTATACACCTATATAAAAAGGACAATAAGTATAACATTCTTTAACTGAGTAAAGAAAGGGTTGCAACGGACAGCTGCTGGGGTATAAGTGGAATAAAACACTGACAGGCATGATCTGATTGGAAAATAATCAACTTCCGGGTCGTAGCAGTAGGATTATTTCCCTCAGGATTTTATTCCTTACTTTCGATAATGCCAATAGCAACACTGTTATTAAAATTGTGCATTTGTGTTGTTGTTGTTGTTGTTGTTGTTGTTGTTGTTGAACCTCAGAAGCCTGTAAAACTCAACCACCTGTTGAAATAACCCCAACTCAGCCACTTTGCTTTCCGTACTTTAAATCCTCTTAACAGCAAAATACCAAATAACTCGTTATTCCCTAACAATGACTACTACTCAGTGCATAAAAGAATGCTTTCGCACCCTATCTAGTGCACTACTTGGTTGAATTGGCTTCCAATTGGAACGCTAACCCTGTACAACTTCCTCACTTTCTGGGTACAGACTTGTAAATAAGACAGGTAGAAAAGGCGATGTTTTTGGAAATAAATTTGTGTTTCGCGGTTAAACTGGAGTAAGCACGACACCATGAGCTGGTATGTATCACGAACAAGCCATTATGAAAGAGATTTCTCGGATGAATAGTGAGCTGTTAGGGTTGTTTTGGCCCGGCTAGTTAGCTAATGTTAGCGTTAGCTTGCTAGCATGTAGCTCGCCGGTGTCTTGATGTGTGTGAGTGTGTGTGTGTGTGTGTGTGTGTGTGTGTGTGTGTGTGTGTGTAAAGTTTAGTTTAAAAGTGCTCTTTTTTTCTGAAAATGTAAACCACTTGAAAGGTGTAATATATCTTCCCAGCTTCATATTATTAATAATATTAATAATAATAATAATAAGGCAAAGTGGGACGTTTTTAGCTATGTTGCTAATCCTTTTTTGGTTGTATTAGCTCGATTAGCATGCTAACATTTCTCACCAAGTTTTTGACTGGAGTTTTGGTTAGAGAATAAATTATGCGTTTTATTTTCCTCTTGCAGATTCAATTTGAGCCTGTATTATCTGACTGTATCTCCTCTTGGACTCATTATTATTATTATTATTATTATTATTATTATTATTATTATTATTAATAACCACCCAGCTTCAGTTTTATACGCTTGTTTTATGACTGATAGTTTTGTCAAGAAAAAAGTAAACACATTTCCTTTTCTAATCTTCTACACAGATAAGAAATAATGTGGAAAAAAAAAATAAAACCCCCTCAAAAATATCTCTCCCTAGGACCCCTGTTTTCTTGTGAGTAAAAATAGAATAAAATATCATTCCTATATTATGTATCGAATAGGGTATAAGTGTAAATGAACTGGTTAATGTTCTACAGGTCCTGTAAAAAAAAAAAAAAAAATTCCTCATTACAGAGTATGATTTCTCTCGTAAAGGACATTCACATCCTTAAAAATTTTGGATTTCTTTTCGTCCGTTTTCGTGACCGAACATCGGAGAATTTTTCAATAAGATCTCAGCCTAGCACTCGTGTGTATGTGTATGTGTGTGTGTGTGTGTGTGTGTGTGTATATATATATATATATATATATATATATATATATATATATATATATATATATATATATATATATATATCCATGCTGTAAGCTCATGTGGAACAACACAGGTCTATCGGTAGAGGATCTTTATTGTACGACCTAACGTACAGTACGTTTCCATGGGTTTGAGACGTGTAGCAAGCGCTAGCACCGAGTCTAATAACTAAAACGTGCCGTTGAAAACAAAAAAAAAAAGAACGAACAGCGGTAAGCCGAAGCCCTTTACTAGCGGCTTAATTAAATAAACGCTTCGAATAACTAAAGCATAAAGAATTCACAATGTTGTATTGTGATGTCTGAGTATTCTTTATAGTTAAAAATTTGAAAGGGTGTCCTTGCATTATTATGCTATTATATTATATCACTATTATGTCTGTGAAACAGAAAGGTCTTTGAATGACAATATTATCGTTTATCGCAGTTATTTCTGGGACGATATATCGTCCAACAAAAGTAGTTATCGCGACTGGTGATGTCTGGAGCGCTGCTCAAAGCAATCACTAAATATCTTATGCCACGCTGTGGTTTACATCCTACAACTGATCTCATAGCTCTGCCAGAGCCATATGTTTTAGTCTATATAATGCAGCATGTTAAAACGGAGCCTTTCTATGGTAGAAATAAATCAGTATAAAGTTAACCAGTGCAAGCTAAATGTCACATCTGAGAGTGACCTGAGCTTTCTCATTTTTCAGAGGATCAGGGATCAGTACCGGCCGAAAAGGTGTCTCGATGGCTCGGTCCTACCACTCGTGCCTTTTCTAGACCCTGCATCTCTTAATTGCATATGCTTTTGACATATCAGAGTTTGAGAAGTAGGCAGACTTGGCTTTCAGCCGCTCTAGGCGCTGGCGAGTGCAGCCTGAATCTCACCGATCATCAAAACTCTGATTTATTTAACTTATTCTACAAAACCGCAACATAACCATGAGCTAATATCATGAAGCGATGCTGTTTAAAAGCAACCAAGTGTGAAAAATGTCACTCCTGACTGATTCTGTTTTTGTAATTTAAAAAAAAAAAAAAAAAAAAAATCTATTTACAGATAATAAGTTCAGCCTCTCTCTTTTTCTTTCTTTTAAAGTTAATAGTACAATAAAACCTCAGTCGGTGCGAAGTGCAAACTCCTGCGGTAATTTTTACAACGTCGCACGCTCCTCCGAATATTCCGGAGTTTGCTCGATTTTGCTCGATTACGGCGAGTAGGAGCCGTGATGACACGGTTTTTTTTCTTTAATCGTTTAAGGCTCAATCTACCATCAGACACGTATCGCACGTTTACGCAGACGATAATAATCCGATATTAAGACGATACTCTGATTTAAGAAACTGGCACGTAAACAGTGATTATTGCTGACCTTAATCCGAATAAAGTCATACTCGAAGTAAACACAAATCGAATTAAGACGTGTGGAGTATTTCTGTTTTAGTCGCATTATCGTGGTGTGTTACAGACGTGTACACACCTTAATCACGCTGTTAACGTCGTGTGAGAGTTTTCACCGCATCGTGCGACAGGACACGTACACGCACGGCAGCGCTCGACCGTTTGACGGCAAACGAGAGCACGGCTGCGTCCCAAACCGCGTACTTACCTGCTATATAGTAGGAGAAATACATATATCTTGGCTACTATATAGTAGGTAAGTACGCGGTTTCGGACGCAGCCCACGCGCTCTCGTTGAAAGCACTTGAAGCTTCCGTGAAATTAAAAACTAAACACCCAAAACTGTATACGGTCCCATAACGAAGACGGACCGTATGTCGATGCGTGAAATTCTGGAGGTAAGTCGGACGACGTGGCGCAGTGACATAATGACGTGCCATTAATCGATCTATGTTCTATAACATGTAAAACGGAAACATGAAAGGAGTATTCTAAAAGCGACTCATGTAAACACCTTAATCGGAATATTATACGTCTTATTCAGAATAAGGTCAATAATTGGATTACTGCTGTCCATGTAAACGTAGTCAGCGTTTCCATAATGTTGCCATAACGTACACGTGTGACAGCGAAAAAGATTCAAATAATGTATTAATAGTCGGGGGAAATTGCACCATACGTTATAAACCCTAAAACTGTTCTTGCAGTACGACGTGTTGATGCCGCAGTGGTTCAATTTGTTGTGATTTTACAAATGAAACGTATTATTAAAACGTAACATATTTATTTGTGTTAACACAATCATCTCGTGCCCTTGGCTTCAGTGTGCTTCTGACCAATCAAGAACTCCGCACCGTTAAATAATGTATTCTCTGCACTATACAGTCGAGTGCTTTGTAAATCTGCAAATGTCAAGATTTAGTGAAGTCCTTTTTTTTTATTTTTTAAATAAAATTCATTGGCAGACGTCATTTAGTCTTTTACATTTTAGATTCTGGGTCTCGGGCTCTGTGACCCTGCTGAACTCGGCCCCTTAGACGTGACCTTTCTTCTTTTAAAATCATAAACGATCCCCCCCCTTCTTCCTGTGAAGATGGATGGATGCAAAACCGAATAAATCGGCATCAGCGCATTATCTCTGAATAAGAGCTCCAGTTTTGCAAAAGAAGAGTGCAGACTGAGACGACGCGGACGCGAGCGTGACATCACGGCATCCAGCTGTGACATCAGCAGCTGGAAGTAGTCGCTTCCCCATCACACACACGGCCAGTGTTGGGGCGCCGGGCTCTGCGGTCACTTGCTGAAAGGATCCTTTATGGTTCGGCGTGATCGCTGCATTCCACGCAAGCCAACCAACTGGACACAGTGACGCGGTCACCGTGACACCAGGGTCACGAGGTCGTGCTCGACATCAACTGAGCCTGTGTGCTGCTTATTGATAAGATCCCTGTGTCGGGGAGTCGGCTCGCCGGCTTTTCCAGCCGTGCTGATGTGGCATAATGCATATCGTGAGTCCAGCTCATCTCTTTACGCAGTCGCTGAAGGAACGCTTTGTTTCCGCGTACGAGGAAACGTTTTGTCATCCTTTACGATGTTGGGTGTGTGGAGAAACAGTCCATATACGTGCAGCGCTTGTGGTAATAACTTTACCTGTTCCTGTCTGGACTTGCGCACATCTTGAGGAGCCCTTAGTAACAGATCGGTTAGATTTGGAGAAATACATATCCCTATCTATGATTTTGAAGTAGAAGTAAAAGCTGCCTGATCAGAACTGTCCGGGCATGTCGGATCGCGTACTGATTGATAACCGCTTCTCCTTGGCAACGTAAACAACTCGTCACAGCGCTAGTGCTAAGAAAGCTTGTAGGAACGCCTGAGTGGAGAGTTGAATGAAAGAACAGTTGTGTGGTTCGCAGTCTGCTATCGCCTGGTGGCAACTTGCTTAATAAATGGTAAACGGTCTGCACTTATATAGCGCTTTTTTCCAAAGCGCTTTACACTGGTTCTCATTCACTTAAGTCTCTTCCGTTTCTGTTCTAGCTGATGTAAGGAAACGGCTGATTGTGACCGGTGCTTCACCTTCACCGAACAGGTGTAGTCCCGCCCACTTTGAATTGGAAGGGGGGAGGGGGAGACCAACCAAACAACAACAACAACATTGTTCTTTCACTTGTTAATTCCGCACAGAAAATCTAGCTAGAATAATAAGAAGCCAATTATGAAGTGCGTCTATGTCCGTGTATTCGAATCGGGGATGATGAAAACGGAAAAATGAGTCAAATTCAGCCTTCGGCATTAGGAGCTGATAACCGGAGCGTAATTCTCAGTTCCACAGATCTGTGTGCTTCATTCATTCTGTGCACCGTGACCGAATTCACTGTAATTCAGCTCCTATTGTGTGGGAGACGATTTTTGCGCAACATTTTTTTTTTTTTTCCTTCCTTCCCCTTTGTACGTTCCTCCATTCAGTCACTCGTGGCGTTCATTCATTCATTCATTCACTCATTCATTTATTCTTCTGACTGGATTGTTAAACGCGTTCTCGGGGTCACCGGGCAGTTTCTGTGCTGAAGCACATCACCGCCGTACCTCAGCAATCCCCGCTGACATTTTTCCCATCTCTCCCTCTCTCGCTCTCTCGCCGTGCCCTCTCTCAGGGCATGGGATCGGTCGTCTCGGTCTGACCGCTCGTCCTGTGTGTGAGGGCGTGGGTAAAAATGGCCCGGCCTGCGAAGACGAACAACCGAGGATTCCCACAGTACAAAAGCGAAGACCTGTCGACGCTGAACACCAACTTGTTATATGGGGGGGGGCATCGAATCTTATAATTCGATGCACTCATCGAATTATAAGATTCGAAACCGATCGGTTGAGATTTGCATTAGTTAGTCTTCTTAAGCGTGTGCTTTACACACGCTCAGGATGTGATGGCGTCCCTGAATTTACGGGATTTTCATGAATACCCTATTCGTACGTGAATCCTCATCCTCATCTGAATGATTTCCGTGTAAATCGGTGTGTATCCAGCTTGATAAACGAGGCCCAGTCATCACGGTGTTCCCCAAGCTGAAACGTTGGAAACCCAAATCAGAACCTGGTTCCTGAGCGTAAAGAAGCCCTCGATTTTTCTCAATAAGGTTCTGAAGGCTCGGCGGAAGCACACCGATTTTCAGCTCACCGAAAGCCACAAGCCAGAACGTGCCACTTTCATCTTATTGCCAAATCCTTACACAATAACGCTAGTAATTGAGGCTAATGTGCAATTTTACCCTTAACCCACTGCGGAGTATGGATTTGCCCGGTCACGTGATCTCGCTTCTTACTTTTTTTTTTTTTTTTTTTGTGTGTGAGGATTTAGATTGTGAAACGACTCTCGACATTCGAGTTTGCGACGGTGACGAGCCCGTTTATCTGCAGAAAAGGGAGGAGGGTGAAAAGTCGGTCGTTTATGCAACCTACTGCGTCATCGCTAAAGAGAAACAATCGACTTGAACTTCGGTGACTCTTGGTTCCGTCTCTCCCTGCTCACTAGACAGGCGTGATTGCTGTTTAGATAACATCGGCTTCAGCAATCCGACGAGTTACGCTCGTCGCATGACTCAGATTTTGGACTGAAAAAAATTTCACGAGTGTGATGATGCAAACTTTTCCATAATGCTGTGTCGCGGTACATGCCTTTTTTTTCTTTTCTGTCTTTAGTCTTCCTGTCAACGGGTCCCAGCACTCATCATCAAGTCCATTATCAAGACAGACAAGCTCCTAATGCTGGCGAGAGAAGAGGAAGTAAAAGCAAGCGCAAAAACCTTGCACGCACGCACGCGCGAACACGTGTGATCTGTCGGGTCGTTTATTTTTCTGTGAACGAAACCCTTTCAATTAAGACTTCAACTCCGAACTCCTTGATTGAGCCATCATCATGGAAAGCGCACACACCCCCTAGCTGACGACTCGGCGTACCTGTCACACGAGGCATGCACTAATGTAGCACGCAGCACACACACGCACACACGCACACCCTTGTGCACTCTTTCACACCCTTCCTCTTTCTGTCTCATTAGCGCGCACACCTTTTGCTTTGACGCAGGTGCCGGCTCAGATCGGCTGTCATCACGAACCGTCCGTCGTTCTGCAGGGACGTTATTACTGTCACACCAATAACAGCCTGTGTACGTGTGTGTGTGTGTGTGTGTGTGTGTGTGTGTATACAGTGCATATGTGACTGTAGCGGTAAAAAATGTTTTCTCCATCACAAGGTCTCCCCGAGTTATAATTAAGCAGCAACTTTGCCGGGAGATTTGGCGTAAATATGTTCTTTTAAAGGCAGCCCCAAATCCTGATTGCTACCTTTCGCCGAACAGAAGTGAAAATAAATAAATAAATGAATAAATAAGAAAAACTTTGTCCGTAGTGTAGTGGGACTACTGCCTGTATTTGTAAGCGATGATGGTTTATAGTGGAGACTGTCGCAGGGGACTCGGGGCACAAGGCGGGGGCCACCCTGGACGGGGTGGCAGTCCATCACGGGGCACAACCTCACACACTAGGGACAATATTGAGATATAGGTAGATGCCAGTGAGACTACCGTGCATGTCTTTGGACTAGGGGAGGAAACCGGAGTACCCGGAGGAAACCCCCGAAGCACGAGGAGAACATGAGACTGCGGCGGTCTTACGGTGACGGTCCTGAGATGGCGGCGGTCTTACGGTGACGGTCCTGAGAGCCTCAGAAGCACACTGATCTAAAAGTAAAACTGATTTTCTGTAACCGAACCAGTTCCAGATTGTAGAGGAAGCTCCTGATGTATGTTTAGGATAAACTCCTCCTCACCTTCATGTCCGCCTTTCGCCGTACTCATTTTCGCTCTGCACGTGAGCTGCGAACGGGTCGCAGACCGTCTCACACACACATACGTTATCAACCAGGCTTTATCGTTATTATCACGGGAAGACTACTTCTTAAAGTGGCCAGAATTTCTACCAGTATATCGCAAACGATAAGATATCGCCCCATCCCTACAAAGTGCACGTGTTTGTCCTTTCACTCGTGTAAACCAGCGAGACCCGTACACACCCACTAACTGACTAAGCCGATATCCCAGCTTTAAAGCGTGGGTGAGTGTGTTTTGACCTTCGTGTACACTTCCTTTTGAAATGTCATACTCTTGTTAGGACTTCTCGGGGTCTTAGTCATCCGAGCACGTAAAATGTTTAGCCTGAACTACCATTTAAAAATATCATACAGAAAGAAAGCCGAAGAGATCGTTGACTCGGTCACGGGTTAGCGTGTTTCTACATTACTTCAATGTATGGTGTTACACGTTAATAAGGAATTTTTTTGGTTAATATTTTTAAAGCGTGGGATGAGATGTAAGAGATGATTACACAGCTTCATTCTTCGGGTTGAGTCATGAGTAGCACTCAGCTGCATATGTGTAAAAGTGTGGCTTCTGCTGACTTCACTCGTGTGTGTGTGTGTGTGTGTGTGTGTGTGTGTGTTTGTGGGCGCATTAGGGATGCCAGGATGAATTCGCTGAACTAGAGGTGGGCGATATGACAAAAATAAATAAATATATATCACGATTATCAAAAACATTTCTATGATGCATGACATCATGATACAGTATATAGGTTTAATTACCAGACAAGTCTGTTATTATAATGAACCAATTTATAATAAGTGTATTTTTTATATATATATATATATATATAATGAGAGAGATATATCGAGATATGTCATTGCCTTGTACACCCTTCATAGTATACCTTATTGCCATGTTCACCATTGGAGATTCAGCCACAGGGGAAAACAGCTGTATGTAATGTATTAAAAGTAGATCTGTCTACATTTTAACTTGAGAAAGATCATAAAGTAATCCCCATTAAAATTACTTTTACGAGTATTTTTGATTGCGCTCTTGGATACGTGTGTGTGTGTGTGTGTGTGTTTGTGCTCTGTGTATACTTCTGCCTTCTCTATAGACCACATGACAGCAGGGATACTACTAATTTGTAAGCATCTGCTTTTGATGGCCTCCATATGGGACCTGTTAGAGCCACATCAGAATGGAAAGTTTTCTTCGTTGTATTTATTTGTTTCCTCTTGCATGAAAATCTCCGACAACGCTTACTAATTGCTTTCCGAGTCTACATCATAGCAACGCACTTTAGTTCAGGATACACAGTCACATAATTTTGGAGGTTAAGTTGCCCCAAGTGACCTCCAGAGTTTAAATCCCAGTTGCGCCATGCGCCGGCTAAATTCGGAAATTTCCGGCTAAACTCGTGTAGTGGGAATGATGGGGGGGGGGCTTCGCTCTCGAAGCAGCACAGCAGCAAATCGGCATCTTCTGCTCATGTAGAGTCTCACGGAGAGTCGTAGACCCGGTGTGGTCGCATATCGCAGACCGAATACTCTGCCGTAGTCAGGTGTAGGAGGAGGAGGAGGAATACGGGAAAAGCTCATTGGTTACAATCAAAACAAATGGTGAACGGGTGTGTTAATTCCAGAAAGCACAACCCGTTCTTGGATAATCGACCGTAAGGAAAGCTAACGGTTTTCGCTCTTTGTTTCTTTTTCCCTAGGATTCCATTTAAGATCGGGCAACCGAAGAAACAGATCGTTTCGAAGACGGTAAGCTCCAGCTCACCATGATGTTAACAGGAACACTTGTAGTCTGTGCTGTGCTTTGTTCCGTGATGGGGTCTGCATCCTGCCGTTGGTTTACACGAGCCGCCGCCTCTTGTCCATCTTGTATCATTGTAAGAACCGAAATGGACTGTCCAGTTCACACAGCGACATCGACATGGCCACCCATCACCCTGCTATTCCCAGTGCACAGAAAGAAAAGAAACTTGGTATTTTTACTCTCCTTATGGCCAGACAGTGAACCTTTGCAAAACTGGACAGTGGCAGGCAGTCAGGATCTGGCCACTTCAGTCACTGTAAAAGCGTGCTAGAAATGCACACTGGCGTAAAGCCTTCCCAACAAACGTCTACCCGGAACATGACCATACGCAGAGACGCTAGACTAGAAGGCATAGACAAAGCTAAGGGTGTAGTTCTGCCTGTTTTTTTTTCTTTTCTTTCTTTTTTTTCTCACGCTCTCAGGTTCTCAAACTGCAGCAGCGGAGGGTGAATATTCGCAAAACCCGTACAGCCAATCGGCTAATTACAGAGCCTTGCTTAAATATTCAATCGTCCTGACACCTTTCTGCATCTCCCTGGAACGGAGACGGACTTTACTTGGGATTGTGTCACGGATCTACACAAAATGCCACGTAATATTGAAGTGGGAAGAATAAAGTCTGCAAGATTATTTACAAAAAAACAACGATGAAAAGTTCTGTACGCTCCCAGTCGCAGTGAAATCAAATTCTAAATCACGTCGTTAGTTGACTTTTTTTTTTTAAGCAATTTAAGCCTCTGGTGAGTTCAGTATATATACACCTGCTCCCACGGCATTGAGTTTGTTAAAGAATGTACCTAAACAAACAGAGAGCTGTGAAGGAGCTATCAAAATGAGTTCTGGATCAAGTTCTGGAGAAGTGTCAATCAGGGTTTGGTTATTTAAAAAAAAAACATCCCAAGGAGCACCTTTAAATCTATTCTAGAAGAAGGCAGTTGACCGGATAATGTGGGCGTTCGTCAGAGAAACAACCAAGTGGCCAAGGGTAACGCTCCACATGATGCCACCACCATGCTTCTTTGCGAAGATGGTACTCTCACGATAATCAGATTAACGTATTGGCTTTCCAAACGTTGCATTTTATGTCTCGTTTCAGTCTCCTCATACAAGGGGGGCCTTTTCCACAGACTCCAAAAAGTGTTTTATATGACTCACCACACTTCCATAGAAGGCCAGATTGTGGAGTCAACGGTTGTCCTCTGAACAGCTTATCTCGTAACTGCTTATAATGGTACCAATATGGAAAAGCTTAAGAGGGATGAATACTTGTGCATGACACTGTCGTAGCAGTCTCTTAAACAGTCGCATCAGCGTTGTGAAAATGTTCCTGCTAATCACTAAACCGGAACGTTTCTTGACTTGGAATTCAGTATAGCGCGCTCTTAGTTTTGGGCAACTTCACGTAATTTCACATCAGCTTAGAAAATAACTAGAATTTCTCTTGACGTTCTTGGAGACAGACAGGACCTTTTTCACCGAAATTGACCAGAACTCTGTGTGGCATCGGACACGACGTCCCGAAAAGGCTTCCCAGTGCGCTCGCCACAAGGACGGTTCCAGAATCGACAGGACAGCGGCTGTCTCAGCACTCAAAACATCTTCCACAGGAAGTTTAATTATCGTGCGTCTGAACATTCCTACTGTCGCTCCAATAGGGCAAATGTGAGCTGTCTGTTAAGGGGGGGGGGGAGAAAAGAAAAAAGCCGTCATGTTATGAAACGTCAAGAGCTGAGTTCCATCTCAATAAGCCGACGTCCTGTTCGCGTTTCAGAACGGATCATTTTAAGGGGACGTCAACATCTACTTGGCTTTTTATGGACAACTGTCACTGTCAAACAACTGTCCACTGGAAATTCAGGGGTCTTGGACTTCATCCAAGTGAACCTCGGCATGGACAAAGTATAAATGGTCCATAAACTAGCCCATTGGGCAAGTAACAACTTCAATGTAGTGCCCAGGCCCGATGCTTTTGTTGCCCAGAAACCTTGTAGACTAGATTATCAGAGTGTTTTGTTGCAGATTCGAATGCTAAGGATGAAATCACAACTCTCTACTGAATGAAATGTTTAGTCAGCATTGTTGATTTATTATTTTTTTTAAGTTGTGAAAAATCCTAATAATATGAGACTGGTTTAACGTCGTTTTAGTCAAACAGGGCTTCACTGAAACCAGCTTTTCATGTCTCGGACGCAAATAAAGCGGTACAAGCCACGTGTACGGTCGCATCCGAGTCCGTGTGTGGGTGCTTCCTGTCTCCCCGTATCGACTGGAGCAAAACCACTTCCTCTCATCACTCTATCCGTCTGTCCGCCTCGGTCCCTTCCTCGCTCTCCTTTCTGTTATAACACACACGCAACGCAGACCCCACGAGTGGGCAGTTCAGAGGACGGGCATGTCACCGAAGCAGTCTGCATGGCTACCACGACGTACCATCCTGTAAACTGTTTATTTACAGGATGTGCCCACAAAAACCGAAGGACAGGAACCGTAAAACACCACTTCACACACACAATCCAAACACACTCACACCGGCACCGCGGCACAGACGGACAGAGCCAGGATCGCATGACTGCTCCGTTTCAAAAAACGGAAAGAGGATGTTGGGTGTTTTTATTCTTTTTTTTTTTTTTTGCTTTGATTGCTTTTTGTGCATGACAGATTTGTTTAATCTTCCATTCTGTTTTCACGTCAACCCAAATACAAGCCGTGATACAAGTTATTAACAAACCTCAGCTTTTCCCGTTGATCCACGGCACTTCGCCGCGTTTACGAAAGCCAAGCATGAAAAACTAGAGCAGTTTGCCGACATATCTCTTTTAAATCTCTCTCTGCATGTGTGTGTTCTGTTTCTTCCACAGGTTGAAAGAGACTTCGAGCGGGAATATGAGAAGCTCCAGAAGTAAGTTGGCAGGTGTTCAGTGATGTGTTTCGTTAGCACTGCCTGGAAGATTTATTTTACTTTAAAATATGTCCAGTTTCTTGTTCCTGTTTCCCGAACGTTTCTTGACGGCAACAAATGATGTATCAAAATAGGCTAGCTGTACTAAAAGGCGGGGTGGGAAAAGAAAAAAAAAAAAAAAAAAGAAAAAGTTGTGTGTCGAAATAAAATAGAAGTTTTGCTATGATGAATTCTCCTGTGAAAGAACTAACAGGCCCTCAGGCTGGCACTGGGCTTCCAATAGGTCGTGCTTAGCAGATATGTGCTATAATAATAATAAAGAAATGGAAAAATTCTCCCTGGATGCATACTTTCACACTCGTACCAAGTATAAATACGTATAAAATAAGCAAACTGTCCAGATTCAAGGTTGTAGTATAAGCCCTTTTTCCTTACGTATTTTTCAGTCCCCGTGTAATCAAAATTGTCGTTTTGCGGCTTTTAGTACGAACATGTCAGCCTTAAGGTGATCTATATGCTAGCGAGCTCCGAAACAATGATAAAATCCGCATTTAGTAGAGATGTATGCGTTCAAAATGTACCACCGATACGGACCGACAGTTTCGATGACATCATTCCGCACTCCAGCTGCTCGTCAGATTTTCTGTCCGATCAAACGCTCTGTGGAATCTGTATATGCTCTCTAGAATAAATATCACGTTGCCGTCGTCGAGAGAGAGTCGGCGAGAGAGAGATCGTATCGGCGAGTATGGGTCGTAAATGCGTCTTGGTCTGAAGTCGTTCACTTTTCCAGCTGTAAGTCGATTAAGGAAGGAAATGACTTGAAATCATTCACTTTGAAGACGGAGGTATTTGTGCCAGCTCATGGCTTTGCGAGGTGAGCTTAAAAAGGGGGAGGAGCCACTTGAAATGTCCCGCCTTGACTTCCCGTTTCAGTGGAAATGACATCGAATAACGCTGCGCTACACTAGGACTTTTTAAAGAGGGGAAAAAAAAAAATACTGATATCCGATACCGGTTCATTTACTCCTCCTCGTACAAAATGCTCCGATACCACATGATATGTTGTGACGTAAGCGTGGTGTACGTAATGGCACGTGACGACACCAGTCTGGGACGTATTTAACGATTAGTGATTGTAATCAAGGCAAAGCAGACTGCGCGGTGTTCTCCGTGAGAATATCAAGAACATGTACCACAGCTTCCTCCAATACACGTAACCTAACGAGACATCATCTGGTGTTTTGAACAGTATCTTTAACAGAGAGCGCGCTGCAGTACCAGCGCACATGAGAGCAGCTCAACTCTGCGAGCACTGAGCACCGAGACTTACGCACACTCTTCCTTTCGTCCCGCTCGGCACTCTGCTTACAGTTCACCGCTCAATTTTTAACGGCCACACTCCCTCATACTGCACCGCTCACACACTCTCAATTAAAGAGACCATTTCAACCTTCAACATGAAACTCGGCACGAGGAGTTCATCGCTAGCAGAAGCAAATATAAATAGAAATATATTCAAATGTTCCGTGACACCCCTGATTGCGTAATAATAACTAGGTTAGTCATTTCGGTATCGGTGTCGACTGTTCAGTACTGAAACATTGAGTCGGCCCCGTCCCCGTCCTGTCTTTCGTCACGTCACTACACCTCTGTGCTTCAGGTGCTCGAGTAGGAGTGTGAACACACACCGATTGGGTAAGATAAACGGCCGACCCTTATGAGAGGGGATTGCACTGACACGCACAGCGTGGGTGTCAGCATGGAAGAATAAAAATATCTGACTGGAGTCACCAGCTTGGTGGTCTGATGCTTATCTGAATGATATTTAACAGCGCAAACATTTCATAGAAAAGCCAAGCTTTGATGGTAATCTCGGCCACTCGTCACAAAAGTTTACTCTCATAAAGTCGTTCCTAAGTTGTGCTTTGAGTTATGTGACGTGATCTTGTGTCTTGAGATTTGGAAACGTTTCATCTTGAATTCAAGTGTAGAGATCCTGCGTTGAAGATATTCCGGTCACTTGATTAGCAACTACAGTCACCTTTAAAAAAAAAAAAAAAAAAGAGTTGACCGCATGCTGTTATAGGAAATTAATATCTATGACAGCATGGTGTGATGCGGTCTGACACAAAGCTGAGTTACTCATACAACCAAAATGTCTTCTTTTCCCATTAACAGCACATCCGGGATTGTTTTATCGCTCTTACACCACAGCAGTTTGGCAACACAGACAGGTTTTTATTTATTACTCAGTTAGACCTTCGTACGTTTTTATCCGTGTGTAGCTGCGCTAATGGTGTCTGCTTTGCCGACGGACCGGGGATCTCGTCATCCTCTGTCCTGAAGACTTTCCCATAGCGGCAAACTTTTGTTACAAAAACACTGACGCTTCCTTTAAAATGATAAAACGTCTCCTTTGAGAAAGTGTCAACAGTTACGTTTTTCTGTCTTCACACCTGGCTCATTTAGAGCGTCCGTCTCGGAACCTGGTGTGTCCTCTCCCTTGGTTCGGTTCGTATAGACCGGGGGTGCCGGTCTTACCCGGAAAGGGCCGGTGTAGGTGCAGGTTTTCGCTCCAACCAATCAGGAGCCACATCCGAGTCTATTGAAAGCCAAGGTCGACCGATTTAAGCAGGTGGAGTCAGGTGTGGCTCCTTCTTGGTTGGGATGAAAACCTGCACCCACACCGGCCCTTTGCGGATAAGATCGGACACCCCTGGTTTAGACGGACGTGAACACGGCAATCGCGGTCGATCCGAATCAAAACACCACGTCGTTCAGGTGTTCTCGGCCCAATTGCGAACAAACTCTGGAGCGGTTTGTTTGTGGCGTAAAAAGCGATCCTTCCCACGAACCAATCCGTATAGCAGTGCATGATGGGAACTGCGTTACGTAAATAAACGTGTTTGTTTTGCTAATGGCTCGCCGCATGAAACTCGGTTTAACCTGGAACAAAAACACCGAGGTTTACAAGGTGTTGAGCGAGCGTCTTAAGGAGATGGGCTTTAATCGTTCTGTGGAAAGCCACAAAAAGCTCACGGCGCATAAACAGACGCGCTCGGACCAGCGAGAGGACCGTCTACTCACGTGTGAGACCTGCATAAACGCATTTTTCTCTACGCTTTGAAACGTTGCCTTGTGAACTCGAACCGAGCCAAGGAAAAAATCCTTGAAAACGTTGTAACGATTTAAGTACGCGTTTCGGAACAAAGCGCAGATCCGCGGGTCTGAAAACGCTTTTAGGGTGCTTTCGCTCGTTCGAGTTGAACCCTGGCGCATTCTTAGGTGCAGGTGAGAAAACAGCAATCGGACTTAAGGTGTGGACCAAACCAACCAACAACCGTGAGGTGGTCTCGGTAGGGTTTCAGTCAAACTCTAGCACGGTCCAATCGCAGTGAGAAAGCGAGCCCATCCTGAATCGGCCCAAATACAGGAAGTGAACCAAGCATGCTGGGTGTTTTGATTTGGACTGACGAACAAAAAAAAGTAAATAAACGGTCGATGGGATACATAATGTTTTAAACCTGCATCAAGTAATACATTGAGCAGTGGCTCCACGCTGCGTCTTCATCCCTACACGTCCTTCGACGTTTTTTCACGTTTCGGTTCGTTTAATCAACGGGCAATGACGAACCAAACCGTAAACGACCGAACGTATCAATTTCACTCTTTGGACTCCGGAACCAGATTAATAGGTGCAAAAACGCCTTTAGACTCAGAGCGCCTGCATTTCCAGCCTCTGCAGACCAGCTGTTACTATAGAAACAATAATGTGCTAGGACATTAACGAGTGCATTCATATTCATTATTTATATATATATATATATATATATATATATATATATATATATATATATATATATAACCTTTGAATTGAATTACAACCAGCACTACTGTATCCAAACGGTTGTTATTAAAATTTTTGTTTATTTATTTATTTTTTTTATCAACCAATAAGAATCGAGAACTCAACAGTGTTGTGGTATAAACTCTGTTACCTGGCTTTAATCTTGTCTCCTATCAAATTTCTCCTATTTCTCTAGCATATCTAAAGCTAATATGTTAGTCTGTGACCTGTGGTAACACTACATGTCATTCACATGCTGGAATGAAGCCTGGTGTTGGCATGCTAGCGCACAGAATGGAGCAGCTGGGACGCTGGGGCTCGATTAGCACCTATCTTCCTATCTGGTGGTGGGGGGCTTCATCATCTGGCAGTCTTTCTCCTTATATCTATTTATTTATTTATTTATTTATTTATTTATTCACGTACACGTCTCTATCTGCTTCTTTTTTGAGTCTTTGCGTATCCTTGTTACGTTAATTGAAAATAAATATATAATAAAATGTATATATATTTTTCTCCGTTTGTTCCATGATGCACTAAAACGGCAATCTCCCTCTGATCTGCATTCTCGCTAAACAAAGCTTTCACATGTGCTGTGATTGGTGTCTCATGGGAGTTTCCCAACCTCTCATTTCCTTCTTAATTGATATAATGAACAGCTCCCTCATGCACACACGCGCACACACACACAGCAGACAGGCGCAACAGTGTCATAATTGCAGATGTTAGCACCCCGAGTGTGTGTGAATGGGTCACAGTGGGGAACAACCGTGTGAAATGATCTCCTTGGATCTTCTCGGAGTGTTACCGTCACGAAGAAGCACGAATGAGAATCGCTGAACTTTCGCATCAGACTCTCTCGTGTCGTTCAATTTTGTATCACAAGCTTCCGCGCGAAAGGGTGTCGATGGCGTATTTTAAAAGAACGAAGCGTTAAACATTAGCCCAGATTTATTTATGAAACGCTGACTGTTCCGGTATCATTTAGCACACGGTGAAGCTTTCATTCGTGTGAAGTGGTCCGTGTCCGAATTCTGTACTCGTAGATGAACACGTTCTTGTTTTCCGTCCTCAGGTTGGAAGACCAAACGAAGAAGCTGCATAAGGACATGAAGAAAAGCACAGAGGCTGATATAGGTGTGTGGAAACGGTTGTAAAGATATGAAACTATGCGAGGAGGTGTTTATTTAGCTTCGAATCTATTTATTTATCTATTTATTTATTTACTCATTGAGCCCGCCCATGCACATGGAGCTCCACCCCCAAAACTTATGGTGGTTCAAGTAGATTTAGCATTAGCATGGACGGTCATGACGTCACTTACAAGCGCACTCAAAAGCCACGTTACAACTCGTATTTTTGTCCTCGTTCGGTAATTCTCTCTTTTCGCCATGTCCACAGACTAGCTAGGTAGCCGCTTGAATCTGAGCGCGAGAGGTTACCATAGAAACGTAAGTGGTGTTCCGTTGATTTTGTGTCGTGACACGTGCGCAGAGCGCCGCATACATGCACTGGCCGGAACATCTTGAAAAAAGTATTATTGTATACTGACTTTTCATTGACTTCGGTAGGCTGTACGACAAAGGAATTGTAATTGAATTAGCATTTTCTGCACGAATCTGACCGCTAGTGATGCGTCTACGTTTTTACCGATGATACGTCGGTGAAGGGTGAGACACCTGGAGAGCCACCAGATTTTTTTGGTCTAACAGCAACATGTTCCCGATCACTGGCCTAAAACTATTTTTTTTTTTTTTATTACAATTTTTTTAAACATAGTTTTCTACATTTGTTTGTGACGGTAAGAAGCGACACACATTGCAAAAATATTGCGTAATGAAGAGTCCATCCACTAAACACGCTTCACAAGCAGATGCATGTGAAGTAATAAGGAAGATCGTTGACGGACGCCGATTGTGCAGCGATGCCTCTGTAGTGCCAGCTCCAATTACAGCTCATGCACGTTCCTGCCAAGGCCGCTTTAACTCCGGCTGCTCGGATCAGACCCGAGAGTCTGCGTCGACCCAAATCAGACTCCTGAAACATCAACCCTCGTCAGAAGCTAACCAAACAGGATCGTTTTTATTATTATTTATCACACGACTCGTCGTTTCTGCCTCCTTTTTTCTATTTCGGTCACTCAATATTGGCCGACTAATATATTAGCTTGGTTTTAGTAGCTTCTTTTAATGAAAAGTTTGAGAGCTAACCGGATCCTACGTTCGTGTATCGTTGTTTTAGCGATGTCTAAAGCGGCCGTGAAGATCGCCGGGGACTTGCTGAGTAACCCGCTGTGCGAGCTGGACCAAGCCTTCCTGGAGTCTATGATGGCTCTGGATACAGCCATGAAACGAATGGAGGCATTCAACCAAGAGAAGGTGAGAGCTGCTCCGTCACTGCTGTTTACACATCTCCTCAACAGCCAGGGTTCCACATAAACACGCACACTGCTCACACTGCTTGTTCTTCTTCTTGTCGTTGTTGTTGTTCTTCCTCTCCTTTTTGTTCTCCTTGTTCTTCCTCCTCCTCTTCTTCTTCCTCTTCATTTTGTTCTCCTTGTTCTTCTTCCTCCTCTTCTTCTTCTTCTTCTTCTTCTTGTTCTTCTTCTTCCTCTCCTTTTTGTTCTCCTTGTTCTTCTTCTTCTTCCTCTTCTTCTTCTTCTTCTTGTTCTTCTTCTTCCTCTCCTTTTTGTTCTCCTTGTTCTTCCTCCTCTTCTTCCTCTTGTTCTTCTTCTTCCTCTTCTTTTTGTTCTTCTTCTTCTTCTTCTTCTTCTTCTTCTTCTTCTTGTTCTTCCTCTTGTTGTTGTTCTTCTTCCTCCTCTTGTTCTTCTTCTCCCTCTACTTTTTGTTCTCCTTGTTCTTCTTCCTCCTCTTCTTGTTTTTGTTCTTCTTCCTCTTCATGTTCTTCTTGTTCTTCTTGTTCTTCTTCCTCCTCTTCTTGTTCTTATTTTTTTCTTTTCATCCTCCTGTTGTTGTTGTTGTTGTTGTTGTTCTTCTTCTTCTTCTTCTTCTTCTTCTTCTTCTTCTTGTTCTTCTTCCTCTTCTTCTTTTTGTTTTTCTTGTTCTTCTTCCTCCTCCTCTTTTCTTCTTCTTGTTCTTCTTCCTCTTCTTCTTGTTCTTCTTGTTCTTCCTCTTGTTTTTGTTCTTCTTCTTCTTCTTCTTCTTCTTCTTCTTTTTGTTTTTGTTTTCTTCCTCCTCTACTTGTTCTTATTCTTCTTTTTCTTTTCTTCTTCTTCTTCTTCTTCTTCTTCTTCTTCTTCTTATTTAATCGTTTCATTTTCTTTTCAATTTCGACCGTACCTGAAACTGTGCCCGTTTTGTGCTTCCTGGTTGATCTTCAAAGTTTTTCTCCTCTTCCTTTAGCATCAGCAGTTGCTCCGAGAAGTAATTACTGACAGTTTGCACCGCCGCTAACGAAGCAGCGACTGTCGTAAAAGTCCCACGCCACTGCGCCTCGCTTTGAATTCTCCAAAACACGAACGGAGTGAACGCTAGGAATGTTTAACCTAGTGATCATAAAACGGCTCAACTCTTGACTAGCTCGTTTCAAGAACGACGAGCGATTCAGTACGTTTACGTTTCCGTATGAAATTTTTTTAAATATGCTTAATCCTGTTCCTGTTTAAACGTACTTCACTTAAAGACGGACCGCGATACTGCCTCGCAACATCCTCTTCGCCGTGTACTTCACGGTTGGCAGCGGAAAACATTTTATGCGAATGTTGTTTCTCACTTTGGCTGAAATAAACTCTGTTACCCTCTAGCAGATTGGGTATGAGTAAGGTTTTCTCACAACAGATCCCCCTCCTCCTCCCCACGACGCTCCTTAGGCGTCTAAACCGAAATAAATCTGCACTATTGAAAGATTCCAGCTTCAGTATTTTAAGTCTTTTTTTTTTCTTCACTGCAAGTGATTAAGCCAGATTTCTACGGCTGTTTATCATCATCGGAGTCCTAAAGCACCCCATATAGCACTGACAAGCACACGGGGGTATAGTAATCGCTCTCCATACAACCTGCTGACCCCGTTCACCCCGGCAGCTCAGCTGAGAGGGGGTTACAGGCCTGCCACGGTAGCGGAGAAATTTTTTTTTAATGTCTTAAATTGCACAAGATCAGATGCTCGGCCTGCTTCAGGGACCATTGTAGTGTTACGTTTCCTGTTCTCGGGTAATCTCAGAGGAAATTCTGTGGTGTGTGGGCATCTCTTCTCATCTAATGTGGCAAAAATCCAAAAAAACAGGAACATTTCAGGGCAAATTAGGTAAGATTAGTCCTTTTTTTGTTTGTTTTTTCAAGAGTCGGTCTCTAGCGGTTAGATAGGTTTGACGTTTGAACGATTCACGGCCACGTTCATGAAGATCCGTCCCGAGGATCTACCGTGGCCCGTATCGTAGAGCGTCTATAAAATGACCAACAAGAGGCACGTCCGATCACAAGCGAGCGTTCTGGACCGCAGGTCCGTTTTCCAAACAGGTTTTTTTTTTTTTTTTTTAATCGTTCTACAGATCTTCCAGGTGTTTGCACAAGTAGGGAATAAAAAAAAACAACAACTGACGACTGCACCTTTAAGATTTCCCAGCGTACTTGTGCAGTTTTAATGATTTAACATTTTTTATTGTCTGATTAGAAGACATTTTGATAGGCTAGCTTGCTGAATACAGCTGATTTATGTACTGATTTATGTAGATGATGTATGCATCATCTACGGTTTCATCTTGGCATTTCCTGTTTTCGACCCCTGGCTATGGCGATAAGGGGAACGCCTGAAAACCAACCGCAGATAAAATTCAGCCAGTGGAACAGCCAGTTCGCCGAAATGAAAAGGACGTAGGACGTGTTCCTTTTAGTCTCACGCCAACTTTCTCTAGGACGTTCTTGTTAGGGAAGTCGGTTCCTCTGCAAGAACGTGGAGGACCGGACAGCTGACGGGCTTTTGAGAGCGCGTCCGCGAAAGGTTGATGCGCTTCACACCAGGAGGAATGCGGTGTTGCGGGATATACCTCGCAGACTACGTCGGCGTCGCCTTTATCACGTGAACAGTTCTAGTCTAGGACTAAAATTCTTCCTGTTCTCTATTAGTCCCAGCCAGTTTCTGGTTTCTGGTTCCGCTCGTGGTTCCGTCAGCCAGCGTAGAGTGCGTTCAAGCACGAAAATTTCCAAAAGATCTTTCAGTTACTCGGTAACTTGTTTGTTTGTTTCTCAAAGCGTTGACGTGATAGGAATATAAAGCTGTACTTTTCCGTCAAACAGCTGAAATATGGAAGTACGTATTTAAATAATAACAGTTGCAAGGCAAGTCCGTCCTGTAGAGCTGGCTGGGATTTGCCGTTAAATGTTCACGGTTTTGTTTGTAGTGTACATCTAAGCGTTCGAGGCCTTTCGGTATGAATTAGCATGCCTGGCCTCGTTTGTATTATTCGTTGAAGACAGAAAAAAAATAAAATAAATATATTCACTGGGAATATAGCAACCTTTGCGAGCCATGCTATAAGTACAGCTCGATTTAACGCACGCTGCTGCGAAGCAGATCTCTCAGACAACAGATGTGATGCAAATGCGCTCTCGCTGCACTGACCCCACTGTCAGATTCACTAAAGCGAACACTCTCGGCAGCGTTGCTCTCTCCAGCTAAGCTCTGTGGCCTGCTATTCCAGTATATGGGCACTTGGCAGGCGAGTGATGCGTTAGCCGTGGGCGACAAGAGATGTTAGCACAGCTGATTTTTTTTTTTTTTTTTTCTTTCCCCGGCTCCGTGTTCCTGGCTGCGCCCGTGCGAATCGCTACCCCAAGATGCCGGAATGGTTAATGAGACTTCCATGAATCAGAAGCCGTACCTGCACCAAAATCCACTTCCAGTGCAACGGCTAACCAAATCAAGCTAGCTTTAAATAAAGACAATGAAACCTCTCTTCCCTGATTTTTTTTTTTTTTTTATAAATGCGCTCAAGGGCAGGTTGAGAGAGAGATAGAAAGAGAGAGGAGAAATGTGTTATGGTAATGAAGGCAGCTTCAACCCAGGCCTACAGTGTGTATATTTTAAAGTCCGTGTTTTAAAAGGCTTTAAGGCCTGCAAAGCCGAGTGGTTAGTGGTTAACGACTAGCGGCCATGACGGCGAGGGGGGGGGGTTATCGATTTATTTTCAGGGTTTGTGCTTTTTTTTTTTTTTTTTTTCTTTTCTTTTTTTGGGTTAGCTCTGTGTGTAAAGGAAAGAGAGAGAGGAAAGGGAGAGAAAGAGAGTCGGGCTGATCTTTTGCCCTCTGATTCACACGGATGCTGGTGCTTCAGCGACGCCCTCAGGCTTTGCGCTTACCTTATGGAATACTCGCTACACCCTTCACCCAGCTTTCCACATCTTCAACGCTCTCTAGCTCCACCATCAGTCCTCCTGTTTCTTCTCTCTCCACCCCCCATCCCCCCCATAGAGACAGTTCACATTTAATAAAAAGGTTTGCGTGCTAATGAAACAGCCCGTACGTGTTGATTTTACATCATGTTCTGTTTTGGTTCTCTGACACCTCATGAGCTTCACGTGCTCTTCTGGTGTCTCTGCTTGCTTGTTCCTTTCACCAGGCTAAGATGGCTGACGCGGCGACGTCGCATCCCGACGCGTAAACGTAAATCATTTTAATCGTCAACCCGAGTCAGAGACTTTCAAGGCCTCAGGGTCAAGCGAGGCGTTCACCATCCTAACCCCCCCCCCCCAATCTCCAATTCTTCCTTCGTCTTTAACATCGAAGAGAATCTGAACTGTTATTGTTAAAAATGTTTGTTTGCTAAGAACTTTCATGTTGTCGGGGCGTCCCACCCTCTCCTGCGCTCTCAAATCCAGCCGGGGCTTCGCTTTCATGTCTCATCCCCCGACGGTTCCGTCTTTTTTTGAATTCGGCGCTTGATGAATATTCACATCCTCGTCCGTCCCCTTAGGGTCTCGAGCGCGATAAAGCGGTGACATCAGCGGCGCTCTCGCACCCTCTCCGTCTCTTTCGGAGGGGGCTCGGCGCTCTTTTGGCAGGCTGTGTTGTATCCTGCTACCAATTAACTTCACTGCAGAGGATGGGCCTATTGTTTTGTTGTGCCGCTCAACTTAATGATCAATGTAATTTGATATGAAGGTTGCCACTTAGCATACTTTTCCCCCTCTTAGTTTTTTTTTTTCATCTTGTTTATTGTTTCTATTCTTGTTGTTTTTTTTTCCCCTTTAGGTCAATCAGATTCAGAAGACCGTGATCGATCCTCTAAAAAAGTGAGTGTCCATTTCTTTCTCTGCCCCTTCATGACTTCATGAACGTTTGGTTCGGATTTCAACCCGATTTATGTTTACAGCGTTTAGCAGACGCCCCAATTCACGAACTCCGGACTTGTCTGAACAAGCTAGTCAGCTAACGTTCGTTAAGTGTCTCATCAGAAGTGAACAGTGTTACCGATTTGACCAAATGACGTGTCTGTTTATTGATCTAAAGCAGTGTTTGTCGACCGGGGTTCGAGAGGTGTAATTGCAGGGGGTCGCTGGGAAAGTTTTTTTAAAAATTTTTTAAATTTTTTTTTTTTTTTATAATTGTTTAATTAATATTCTATGTACATTTTTTTTGTTAAATATTTAAAAACATATTCAAATATATCGTACGCCCATCAAGTGTAAGAACAGTTTGATACGTTTTTAAAATTAACCTAATAAAACCAATAAAATAAAAGATAATTCAGAGAGTCAAATGAAATATCACACCAACAATAAAATGTAAAGATCATAAACGGATAAAAAATGTTGAAATGTATAGAAATGACTTAAATATATAGCCTATAATTGTTGTTGGGGGGAGGGGGGGGAGGGGGGTACATGTGGATTGTTCGAAACATGCTAGGGGTCCAGAGGTCACAGAAGTTGGGAACCATTTTGAAGGTTGAGTTGGGATCAGAAATTCAGAGTTACAAGCTTTATTCGAACACAGAAGATGGGAGAACAGGTTCGGGCCTCTCGGTTCCAGTGAAGGGAGATTGTAATGCTACAGCACACAAAGACGTTCTGTACAACCGTGTGCTTCCAACGTTGTGGCAACAGTTTGGGGAAGAACCACATATGGGTGTGATTCTCGGGTGTCCACATACTTCTGGCCATTTAGTGTGAAAAAAGTGCGATTTCATGCCAATATGAGTAGGTACAAAAGTTAAGAATTAAGTGTGTGTGTGTGTGTGTGTGTGTGTGTGTGTGTGTGTGTGTGTGTGAGTGAAGCTGCTGTCCCATACGTAAGTGATCGGATGAGAGAGGAGAGGAGAGAGAGTGAATGAAAGAGGGCTTCTGGAGGAAAGTTTATTTGGCCGTCCGCCCCTCCACTCCTCTCTCCCGCCCCCGTGAGTGCTATTCCGTTCGTGCCTGCTCTCATGGGAGGGGCCGGAACAGGAAGCAGACCTTAACGAGCCGACAGGAAGAGGAGTGGGAGCGGAGACACTCCTTACAAACGCCTCTGCTCTGGAGCACTCGTGCGCACGTGTGTGTGTGTGTGTGTGTGTGTGTGTGTGTGTGTGGGATTTAGACGGAGAAAGGAGGAATGTTATCTATTTGTTTATAAGGAGCTGCTCGTTGTTGCCTCAGATCTTTATAAAAGTTCTAAACTAGTCACTCACTAGTGTGTGTGTGTGTGTGTGTGTGTGTGTGTGTGTGTGTGTGTGTGTGTGTGTGATTTAAAATTGTATTAAACACTCACTTTATTCCATATTGGTGGAAATCTGTGTGTATGTGCATTTGTGTTATCTGTGACTAAACTCTGCACTGTGTGTGTGTGTGTGTGTGTGTGCAGTGGCAGGACGGAATGGTTCTCATTTCCTTTGGCCAGTGGGTGTGTGGTGGACATGTGTGTAGGCTCTTACCATGGCCCCAAGCCCAGACTTACACACACACACACACACACACACACACACACACACACACACTACCACTTACTCATCGACAAACACCAGGTCCATAGAAAAGGCTTTAAAGATCAGGACAGGCCCAGGAAGACAAACCCGAACACACACACACACACACACACACACACACACACAAAGAGAGAGAGACATGACCATTTAAAACTGACCACTTTTCCCCCGGTAGGAGAGTGAGAGCTTGTTTTGTGAGGAAGTTACTCCATATATTTAAAAATAATAATAAAATACCGCATGCTGGCTTTTTAAGATGCGCCGCTATCCGTGGCTTTTATCAAAAACTTTCTTTTGCGCTTATGTAGTCAGCGCCATCTCACCTCCCATCCAGCGCCATCCAACGCGTCCAAACATCAGCTTTGTTTCTGTCCCGAGCCAAAATGCACTTAACCAAACCATATGCTAAGAAACAATGAAAGCCCAGATTCCATTAGTGTACGAAGAACCAGACTCGCTTAATTATTTATATTCCGCTCGCCGTTCATGTATTCAAATGACATCCTTAATGCGAGCCGCAAGAAAAAAGGTGTCGGATCTCTAATGGGTTTAGCCATCTGTTCAGCCATCAAAATCTCTAAATGCAACGATTCATTTGCGGGCTAACAAACTTTCCCTGCGTGTCTCTCAGACTCGGCACTCCATACCGCTGCTGGATCTCTTCACAATGTGCATTACTGACGCCGGCGCTGACCTTTTCCTCGTTTGCTCTTTGTTACATTAGACGGAACAGAAGCTCTCATTGATGGGATTCATACAATAATCTGTGTGTGTGTGTGTGTGTGTGTGTGTGTGTGTGTGCGCACCCGTGGTGTATCCAGACACATTTACACATTGCGTTTGTTTAAAACGGACATTATAGAAGTTGAAGGGGTTGATTTTTAAATGAAACTTCTCTAACACGTAATAAATAACGAGTCTTCGCTAGATTGAAAATTCTGTAATCCTGCGGCACTGGAGAAATGTCAACGCCTGACATTTCATCTTCCTGTTTGCAAATCCCCCCCCCCCATTCGTTTTATCTTTCTTTAATTGTGTATCTAAACCGTAGACGCTGATTACACGGCTGATAACGAGACGGGATTGCGCGATAACACTTTATAATAACTTGCAAACGCGCACGTGAAGACTCCCTTCCTATCTCGATGAACGTTTTTTTTTTTTTCTCTCGTTCTTTTCCTTTGTTTTTTAGTTATTTTGTGTTCAATTCCATTTTATATAGTGCTAACTAATGCTGATGTACATGATGTATTAACCTGCCATTTCTGTTTGGAACTTAAAAAAACGAACAAAGATTTCGCTAGGACTCGACAACAAACAATAACATTGTTGTCAATAACTTGTGATACGCCCAGTGAGCGTGCTAGTGAACATACATGAAGAATGAAAGACAGCATGGTGTGCTGTTCTAGGAAATTGATCAGTGACGGAGTGGTGCAGCCCACTGCATGTTGTTTTCCAATAAGTGTTTTTATTAACAGTTGCGATTTTTAAAAAAAAAAAGTGCTACTGAACGTCATATTTTATCCAGCTATGCAGTCGTTCCGTCACCAGCCCCTCCCTTTTCTCTCGGGTGAAGTTAAAAAGAGGAAAAAAAAAACCTGCCATGTTGCTGAGAAACCGTGAAGTGCAAAACCCGAGGGGGAAACCGTCCCGTTACAAATTTAAATAAACAAACATCTCCTTAGAGAACTTAGAAAACTACATCAACGATAGTATTTCTTCCATTATTTACTAACAAACTTTTATTTTTATTTATTTTTTTTTTACCTTAAAGTTAGTTTATTATTAGCTTAACACTGCGTTCAAGTCACTTTGGTCGGAACAAGATGGCGGTGTACCTTCTCCTCTTAATTTAACTGCAAAATAAATAAATAAATAAATAAATAAATGCAGCAAGGTGGTTTTTTTTTTTTTTTTTTTTTTTTTTTAATTAAAAAAAAAATGTTTTTAATTGATTTATGAAGCCGCTGCAAACTTTATATATGTTTTTTAAAAATTGTAAATAAAAAAAGCAAACGCATAATAATCGAAAGCAGCTTCTGGGACGAGTGAGCGTTCAATTTCAACAAATTTACCGTCAACTACAGATGTCGCGTCCGTCGATTCCACCGTGTTTTCTTACTGACACGCCCCCGACTCGGAAACTCGAGCGCGACACGAATCCCAAGTGTCCCGTTCGTAATTACGTCCTTGTGGTAAATACGATCTTTCCGACATGACTTGAACGCACCCTTCGATTACGTGGTGAATCCCCGTTACTATAGAAACGATAACCTATCAGAACAAGTGTATTCATATAAACCCCATGGTTTGGATTAAAGTCACCCGTCTGACCGATCTGAATCGGGAACGCAACACTGATGTGGTATAAATTAAATTACTTCGACCTAGAACTTTCTGAACGATTTAATTATCGTAAGTGTGATATTTTTGAAACATTGTGTCTGTAACCGAAATGATCATGAATAGGATCATGAATGATGTGCAGATTGAGCGCAGGCAGGATTTACTGGTCCTTGGAATATTTATATTTTTTTTTTTACCCCTTAGTTAGCAGAGCTTATTTTTTATTTTTATGAATATTTTAAATACTAAGCAATAGTCGATGTTTATATTTCTAATCTAAAGTGTCTCAACATTGAGATATTCATTAGAGATATCTAATCTAAATCCGCTGAAGGCAATCGCATTACCTAAACATGTTTTTTGTAAACAGTAGCAGAAAAAGCTAAACGTTTTCAGTTAATACCCAAGAGCCGAGGTAGAGCTCGCCCTCCTCTGTGCGTTCTCTGTTTCCTGAAACAATCCTTTCTGCCTTTAAAATAGTGAGTAAACTCCCATGGGCGAGGATGAGAATAAAAGGAGCAAAAACAGAGAAATGTGCGCTCCAACAGGGCGGTGATGAATAGGACCCGCCTTCGTTTTAAAAGAATTAAGCGATTCTGAATCTCACTCATCAGTCCATCCGAACCATAACCATAAGAAAAACTGTAACCGTTGTCGTAATCACAATTCCAAGCTGAGAAAAGACACACACGCACACACACAAAAAAACCCTTGTCGTGTTTCGTTTGATGAGCGGAAGACAAACATGACACTTTTTGACATTCCCGATCCTCACAAGTGGATGAACCGTCCCTCCTGCTCCTCCTCTGGCTCTTGCTGTAGTGGTCACGTTGTCCAGACTCGGGTTCGGGCCAACTTTATTAGGAACACCTGTACACCTGCACGTTTGTGCAACGATCTAATCGGCCAATCACGTGGCAGCAGCGTGATGTATAAAATCACGCGAGTCCAGGTCAAGAGCTTCAGTTAATGTTCACATCAAACATCCGAATGGAGAAAAAGTGCCGCAATAGCAGAAGACCACATCAGTTTCCTCTCCCGTCAGCTCAGAATCCCATGTTTAATAAAATGTTTCATCAGCTTTGATGTACTCTCTTCCCAGATGAAGGCGTTTATTGCACTGGGAAGTGTTCTCATCTACTTTTTTTATTTTTTACATTTTTTTAAAGCGGAACAGCCAGACTCTGTACTGATTTTAAGTACCCAGCCCTAGCTCTGATAATACACAAGGTAATGCAAGTGTCTCACAAACGTGTGTGTGTGTGTGTGTGTGTGTGTGTGCGTGATTGCCCTGATGTTGTCCTTTACACAGCTGCTATTTCAATCTACTCTGACCAGCCACCACACCCTCAGCCAGTGTAAAATTATACACTTGACTGGTGTGTTTGTTGTGTTGTGCTGTGTGTGTGTGTGTGTGTGTGTGTTGTGTTTTTTTTTTTTTGGTTGAACC
Organism: Ictalurus punctatus; assembly: GCF_001660625.3. Taxonomy (NCBI): domain Eukaryota; kingdom Metazoa; phylum Chordata; class Actinopteri; order Siluriformes; family Ictaluridae; genus Ictalurus; species Ictalurus punctatus. Next base: position 4,339,384 of record NC_030420.2, on the reverse strand, counting down.
AACTGATGTCTAGGGAAACATCGAAAGAGAACCGGGACACTTTATTATAAGTTGAGCCCAGTCGTGTGTGTGTGTGTGTGTGTGTGTGTGTGTACGCTGAGTCAGACAGGCCATGCCCTCGCCGGGTTGAACCAGTCTAGCCCAGATTGTTGTCTTTTTCCAGAAAAACAGCAGCAAACCCTGTCTAAGGACGATGACCAAGAAACACCAACGGTTTTGGGTAAAATTTGGGAAGAAAAGCGCCCCGGCCTAGTCCACTCTTACACAGCTCAATTAAACGGTAATAAACTGTGAAGTCACCGCACCAGACTGCCTAAACTCCTCCATCATGTTACTCGTAAAATAATAACACGCACATTGTGAGCCAGCAGTGGCCCGTGGCCATGGAATTTTGAGGGGAAGGACGACGTTTAGTGAAGACGGCCTCCGGCAATATGAAATTGAAAGCTGATCACACTTGACTTGCGCTAGAGGCTACGATCTAGGGAATTTTTCGGGTGACCCTGTAATAGGCAGTTGAGAATCAGCAACTTTCAGTCATCCATTATAGGGTCTAGAAGCTGTGTGTTGAACTATTTGAGGATTAATCATTAAGCAGGATTACCAACAAAATTTCCAACACAGCATCTCAAATAGACCGGGGAAACTGATGTATGTTCTGATGTACGTTTATTATCCCCTACATAATCCACCTTTCCCCCTCTCAATCAACCCAATATATCTTGCAATAGAAATGCTTCTGTACATCATAGGCGCGCTGTTTGCACTCGCACGTTAGTATGGAGTAGGTAGTTAGGAGTATTTTTAATCTGGCAACCCAGTCATTAACTGTCTCGTCTGCTGCACCTCCCATCGAGCATGGGGCAGCTTCATTCCTGTCCCAATGGGCCTCTATAGCACTTGATGCAGTTCCTATTTTTAGTCATTTTTTTGTGCAATAATAACTTTATGGAGTTAAAAGAGCCAGTGAGCCAGTGCTCCATGAATGTGCAACACCTAGAAAGTAAATGAAATCATCAGAACATCAGCTTATATCTGTCAAATAGTGACTTCAGAATATATATTGTTGGTCTCTCTCTCAAAAAAAATAAAAAAAGCTGAGTATGTCAGTAGATTTTTGAGTTTTCTGAAGATTAATATTTGTTTAATGTCTGATTTTATAAATGGATGAGCCACCAGTGTTTTCATCCAGAGCTTTGTCCTGTAAAAAGTCCCTTGTTCTCTTGTGTCGAAACCACATCATTTACCACAACAGCCAAATGTTGCACTAGAAAATCGAAGAAAAAAAAAAAATAAAAAAAAAATTGCGGCTCCAAATTCTATTCAAGCGGTTTCATCAAAAGAGCAACGCGACGGACGTGTGAAGCCTCACCCAAGGCAGCATTTCGGTTTCATACGTCTATGGTTTTCTGCATTAGGTGTGGTGTGGAAGAAAGCATGGTTTTTGTTCATGGTGGAAATGGTGTAACGTCATGGGTCTGACATCCAGTGCGCAACATCTGTACATCATTTTTTTGCATATTGATGTGGATGGGAAACATTTGGGAAAAGGACTAAAGTTTTACCCATGTTCGTGTGGACTAGGACTGAGATTATTTCGTGTTTGTGTGTCTCGATGTTAATGTCCTTATGTAATTTTCTGGCATTGGAAGATCTGCACATGCAGCAAGTCACGTTCACTTGGTAGGATGAAAATCGTGGGTTTTTTTGGGCTGAGTGTATAAGCCACATTTACACATTTACTACTTCTGCAAGTAGTGCTAATTACAGATGGGTGATATTTACAGAAATATGATATTGTGTGATATGGAGGCAATTTTTGAAGAATTACTGGACCATAATAATAATAATAATAATAATAATAGTTGTTGTTGTTGTAACACTACTACCAGGGGCAATTTTTTTTTTTTTTTTACCAGGGTTAAGTTGGATCTATGGAACAGTATTTTCAGTGTATGTGTTTAGGAGTTTTAAACATTCTCTGGGGAATTTAATTTAAAAAAAAAAAACAAAACACGTTTGTCTCCATAATAAAGAGCTTAATTTAACTACAGTTGTGTGACAAAACCTTAATTTTTCAGGGTTTTTTTTTTTTTCATGTACCAGAAAATAACCAGATGATATTTTTTAAGATTAGGACATAAGTGGTACAGTGGAGGCAGTAAATATTTTTTATTTTTAACAAAAAAAAAAAAAGAACAAAAATGAACTCCTGATTACTACTATTACTGATGATGATGATGATAACTGTGTTTATAACACGTACAACTTTTTTTATTTTTACTTTTTAATGTATTCATTACAGTTAGAGAGAGAGATGGACTGTTTATCCCCCCCTATCCCCCCACCCCCCATGACTGAACAGTCGGTTAAGTGGGCCAAGGTGATGTAGTGTTGAAGGGAGTGTGTGGGTTGACGGTGACGTGTTCTGCACGATATTGTGCCGCTCCCTGTTCTAGTTCCTGTGGGAAACAATCCGGGGCTTGTCTTAACAAAACCCAGCGTACTGGGGCCAGGTCTCTCTCTCTCTCTCTCTTTCTCTCTCTCTCTCTCTCTCTCTCTCTGTCTGTCTGTCTGTCTGTCGCTGTCTCTCTCTGTCTTCCGCCCTCTCTGCCTCTAGGTGAGCACTTTTTCTGATGTCATAACGATGTGCTCTGTTTACATTACAATTCCACCTTTGGGTTTGTGGTAGAAACCGCTAAAACCTTCCAGCTATCATTCATCCATTTAAAAAAAAAAAAGTGCTGAGCATTCTAATTACCTTTACTCCACTTATAGTCAGGAGGATTACCTCATTATTTATTCGCTATCATTACAAGAGCTAGTCATTCAGTTGAGACAATACCAGGATGATGTTAAAAGTTTAAACAAGCAAACACACACAAAAAGAAGAAGAAGAAGAAGAAGAAAAAAAACTAGCACTGGTTTTTAGTTAGTTCTGTGCTTTTGCTTGGCCACACCTACAACTCTTAAATGTTTTCATAATGACATTTTTTGTTAATTAGGCCCTTAATTCTTTTATCCAGCTTTTTCAAGTGGTGGTGGTGTTAATTGAATAATGAACCACAGCCCCAAACTAGCCCTTACTCTCCGTTCTCGTTATTCCTATTGGTTTCCTTTGCACAAATAATAGAAACGCTATTTTTCTCTAGATGTTGGGTTTGTGTTTTTGGCCTGAAAGAGTCTCACGTGTTTGTACTGCTTCCCTGACGGTTCTTGGCAGTGCTAAGCAGGAGCACAGTCAGGCCTCGAACCAAACCACCCGCTCCTGTTGCTAAGTTACAGCCCGAAGTTGTTGGTTTTTTTTTTTTCTTTTTTTTCCCGTCCTATTTTTAGTATCCCGATAGCAGTATTTTCACTCATTTTCTTCTGGAAAAGAAACAATTAATCACACGTCTTCCTCGCTCCTTTAATTAAGCGATAATGCTGAAACAAGGTCAGCAGTGTCTGAGCGTTTTTCCAGGTCAAAGCTCTGTCGAACGATCCTCTATATGCAAGAGCTTGACTTTCAACGATCAGGCAATCGATCTCTGACACGATCGCTGCACGGCTCATCGAAAACTTCAACGTATGTGTGCTCAATTGTATAAGACTTGATGGAAATCAATAAATGAGCTGGAAAACTTTACTGAGGAGTCAACTTGAGGGAGATGTTTGTTTTTTGTAATAGTATTACTTTTTGTATGTGTGTATATATATATATATATATATATATATATATATGTGTATGTATGTACACACTGCTGTGAAAAAGTATTTGCTGATTTCCTCTGTTTGTGTACATCTCATACTAAATTGTTTCAGACATTAAAACAAAATCTAAGATAAGTTAAAGGGAACCTGAGTAAACACAAAATGCAGTCTTTAAACGATAATGTGATTTATTTGACGCAGTAACGTTATCCAATACCAACTGGGCCTGTGTGAAAATGTATTTGCCCCATAGTTACTAACCCCAAATCTATGAAACTGCATTCGCATTGAGGGTTCAGCTGGACTAGACACAACCAGGCCTGATTACTGCAAACCCTGTTCAATCACATCAACACTTAAATAGAGCTTTTTCAACAGCATGAAGTTGGTTAAAAGGTCTTACTCAGTAACACACGATGCCAAAGTTGAAAGAAATTCCAGAAATGATGAGGAAGAAGGTGATTGAAATACATCAGACTGGGAAAGGGTTACAATGCATTTTCAAAGGCTCTGGGACTCAAAGGACCACAGTGAGAGACGTTATCTCCATTGGAAAAACTCGGCACAGTAGTGAACCTTCTCGGAAGTGGCCGACCTTCCAAAATTCCTCCCAAGAACACAGCGATGACTCATCCAGGAAGTCACAAAAGAGCCAAGGACAATCAAAGGACTTACAGGCCTCTCTTGCATCAGTAAAGGTCACTGTTCATGACTCCACTATCAGAAAGACACTGGGCAAAAATGGCATCCATGGAAGAGTGGCGAGGTGAAAACCACTGCTAACCCAGAAGAACATTAAGTGTTGTCTGAATTTTGCCAAAACACACCTTGATGATCTTAGAATGTTCTGTGGATTGACGGGTCGAAAGTGGAACTGTTTGGAAGACAGGAGTACCATTTACATCTGGTGTAAACCAAACACCGAATTCCACAAAAAGATCATCATACCTACGGTCAAGCATGGTGGTGGTAGTGTGATGGTGTGGGGATGCTTTTCTGCTTCAGGGCCTGGGCAACCTGCAATAATTGAGGGAAACATGAATTCTGTTCTCTACCAGAAAATCCGAAAGGAGAATGTCTACAGTCTTTGAAATTCAAGCGCAACTGGATTATGAAGCAAGGCAGTGATCCAAAGCGAAGTTTGGTTGCAGTTATTGCTGCTATAGGTGGCACAATCAGATTTTAAGTTTAAGGGGGCAATTAGTTTTTCACAATGTGATAGGTGTTGGATAGCTTTTTTTTAATATATGTATATATAATATAGTCCACAATTTGCTCTTGATTCTTTGCAGCTCTGCATAATGTGAACTTTGTGTGTGTGTGTGTGTGTGTGTGTGTGTGTATCAGGTACAGCAGTGTGTTCCCTAGTCTCAACATGGCAGTGAAGCGGCGAGAGCAGGCCTTGCAGGATTATAAGAGACTGCAGGCTAAAGTGGAGAAATATGAGGAGAAGGAGAAGACTGGACCCATCATGGTCAAACTTCATCAGGTACAAGCAGCTTCGACTTCCCCAGTACACCACAAACTGTTTTGTTTCATTACAAAACGCTTACAGTTTGTTTTTTTTATGGGGCGGGGCATGGTAGCTTAGTGGTTAGCATGTTTGCCTCGCAGCTCCTGGGTTGGGGGTTCGTTTCTCACTGCGGCCCTGTGTGCGCACAGCTCGCATGTTCTCCCCATGCTTCAGGGGGTTACCTTCAGACGCTACCACGCCACCGTGCACTCGACGAGCCGAGTGTAGTGGCGCTAGCACGGAAGACACCGTGTTTGAAAGACGGTTTTTCTTGGAACCTAAATGTCGCCATGTAAATAAAGTTGTACCTCAAGCATAAATTTCCCGCACAGTTCATCGACGTGACATGTTTACAGTGAAACGATTAAGATGAAGTTTACCTCTTGTCTTGAGGTCACTTTAAGTCTCGAGTGTGAATGAAGCAAGCTGTTAATTAAAATGGCATTTGAACAAATATTTAACGACCACAAAAATGTCAGTTAAACCATAGACGTTACTCACGGCGTGTATTTTTTAGGTTGGTGATGGAATAAAACTCCCGATTTAACACATTTATCACTGGTGACGTCATGAGCGAACAGACATGAGGCACTTTTTTTACTGGCAAGAAAAGACGAGTATGTTGAGGATGGCGTCATGGTGCTGTTTGTCACATAAAGCTGAACAGCACTGCGTAAAGCATTTAAAGTGTCGTGTTCATGTGCTGTTTTAAGGATACAGCGCAGCGGTTCACTGAAGCACGCATCTGCGTTATACCAACTAGATAATCTGTGCAAACTGATAAAAGCTGAGCCCCATGAAAGTCAATGTATAATTCGAACACCGCCCGTGACCTGAAGAAAAGTTGGACCACGCGACCTATAGGATTGGCCTAAAGAATCATTCATGTGAATCATTCATGTGAATCATTTGGATGTGACTCTTTAATTAATAGAATTGAGGAAAGTCTCAGTTCAAATGTCACTTATCCACACAGGAAAATAAACACTCATCCAGCGCTTTATCACTTACCGAGAGTCCATGAGAACACTACGAATATTTGGTTGCACGTATCAGTGTTGCTAATGTATCGTTGATAACCAGATTTCATTAGTGATGATTAGCTACTACTTTGTCTTGCTTTTTTTCCCCTCCTCGCTCTCTCTAATTATATTGCATATAGTAAGTAATTGGTGACGATTAATTGCAAGCACGCTTTCTTTTTAAATTCCTTTATCGGAAGCTTTAGAGGCCGGTCTCTCTTTTTTAATTTTTTTCGTTTCAATAGGAAATCCGTATTTTGCGCTACAGGCTCCTCGGCTCGTGTCTTCGTAGAGGTTGTTCCGATCCAGCCGTATCGGTCCTCGTATAGAGCAGGATTCGGTGTGTGTTCTGCCCCATCGGGGCTCTCGAGACCGATACCGGTCTCTGCTGGGCTCCGCTGTGCCGCCGGTGTTTTTTCGGAGCGCAGCGTAACAAGTGCTGACTGGAGCCTTTACAGAAATAGAGCACATGGATGCATTCGAGCACCCACGCAAGAGAAGCAGCTTCTCAACTCCGCTGCTGCACTTTAGAGGCTCCAGCACACGCACAGAGCCAGATAATTAGGTTTAGTGTGTGTGTGTGTGTCTGTTTGTGTGTGTGTGTGCGCGCATGTAAACACTAACTCGGAGACACTGTAGTAGCGAACGAGCGTTTGCAAACCGAGTCGGGTGCCGCGAGGTCACTCTATGTATATGTATGCACTCAGTAGTGTGTCAACACATAGACGCACAAAAGGCTTAGGTGCAGAAAATATATGCGTTGACCACCTACACACACCGAGAAACCGGGCTTCATCAGGGCCGTAGAGTAGCACTAAACAAGCTTCTGATTAAATACC